>NC_056730.1:671308734-671611234 GCF_019279795.1 Protopterus annectens | reverse complement strand
TCTGGGCAACTTGATATGACATCACTAAATGTTACGCGGGGTTCCGCTGCTGCTTCCCTTCACATTCATTATGACTTGCTTTATTGTGACCATGTTCAGTATTCGTGTATCTATATATATATATATATATATATATATATATATATATATATATATATATATATATATATATATATATATATATATATATATATATATATATATATATATATATATATCTCTGTCTGTACATGCACATGCATATACACCTGCATGCTTATTTACATTTCCCATACTGTTGAATAACCGCCACTTACCGTTGCACATACCAGCTTGCATATCTGTTACATCTGCTTTAAAGCGCCTTAATCACCCTATATCCAACTGCCATTATTGTGGCCATCATATAAAATTAGCCCTTGCATGACTTGGATCTGGGAACAGGAACACCATATTCACTGGTTTTAACACTAAGCCATTCGTGATACATTCTCTATGAATGGTAATTAGGATATACGACTTTACTACAGGCATTCCACAGTACTGGCAACAAATGTGACAGTCGGGTGGTGTACATATGTATAGTACATGTTACTATTCATATGTTTCTGAGAGGCATATGTATACATTTGCAAGTATACATATTTATGAATTGGACACATACTTGACAACTACTTATATGCATGTATGTGTGATGTGTAGTTATGCAAATATAAGTATGTATGTTTATAGATATATGACTACATATCTGGAGTTATACATGGCCATGTATATGAACGACCGCATATGGGAGGTACCTGTTCCGTTTGTATACAAAGGTTGTGTGCATCATTATGACGACGAACCTGGATGGAGTATACAATTTGTGGACATGTACTATTTGGAAGATGGCTATGGGGAAGCTTCATGTAAACATGTGAAAGGTATATATTCCCGATAATGCATGTGGGGAGACATGCATCATGGTCAGGTGTTTAATCCCGGGTCATAGGTTCTGCAGGACCGGCTGGAGGCTGAGCAGGGTTGTGGACAACTACTGCTCATACAACTTGTGTCCAGATGTCTACAGGACTGGACGTCATGTCATGCCACCAAGTCTAATCTTTAGAACAGATACTTATCCCATGAGGGATAGCCAAAAATTTTGGGGACCAATGACTTCCATTCTTTTGGCTTTACGAAAATGAGGGAGGGTTATACGTACAAGGCATGCATAGTTTGCAATCCTGAGACTGCCTAGGGTGAGACTGCCTACTAGATATGAGTAGGGGTCACTATGTGCAGATATGGCTGCGCCAAGCTAGCAGCTCGAGTATGGGTAGTTTTGGTGGACATTCAGGAAGGTGGGGGGTGGTGTGCTGTGGAGGGGATAATGGGTATTCAATTATGTATCCAGGTGTGTTGGGGTTGGATGGCTCAGTTCAGGCCAGACCATTATGTGGGTGTGAGCCTGTAACGTTTCTGTACATGTGTATCGCACATTTTAATGTTCATATGTTTGTGGGATTGTGTCCTACAGTACGGCCTGTCAGGTTGTATTGTGGATGTGAATGTTTGT
Source organism: Protopterus annectens (assembly GCF_019279795.1). Classification (NCBI taxonomy): domain Eukaryota; kingdom Metazoa; phylum Chordata; order Ceratodontiformes; family Protopteridae; genus Protopterus; species Protopterus annectens. The sequence continues at coordinate 671,609,697 of NC_056730.1, read as the reverse complement.
TCTTTGGTTTCCTTTCTGATTCACCCATTGCTCCCTTGTACACCTCCAGTTCACCTATTGTGCATCCGACCCAGTCTCCCCTTGATGAATTATTATATTACCCGTCACCCCCCACCCCCATATTCCACACACACCATCCATCCCTTCTCTGGTTGATGGCACAGACAACAGAACACATTGCATACACTACATATCTCTGGTACCAATATGGTTGTGAGGACAACCCTAGCATTTTTGATCTTCCACATGCTGTACTTCAAGCACATAGGTACACGCAAATACTTATCTTTCATGACATGGTAGGTAGACCCGGGTAATACCTGTTCATCTTTGGGCCATCCAGACAAGAATGACTTGGACCGCGAATGGGCAGATATTGAGTGAATGCTCTGATCATTGGTAGAGTTGCCACCTTTTCAAATGACCAAAGTGGGACATTTTTGGGGCACACATCAGATTTTACAGGCCGACACATTCCCACGGTCAGTACAAAGGATAGTGCTTTTATTCCTAAATAAAAGCTTATTGTTGTAGCAGTTTAGTTGCTTATTCTGTTTCTTGTAACATTTAGGTATTTTACATACAGAAATAACTATTTGTGGAACTATTACATAACATATGGGACATAATTATGTCCTACAATTGCAGGATGTTTAACATTTTTAATATTTTTGGTAAGGACACAACTGCCCAGAGAGGGACTGTCCGTGGGACAGGTGGTAACCTTAACCATTGGGCTAGGCTTAGCAAAGGGCAGTGGCATGCAAACATGCTGCATTTCACTTCCACTTGGTATAACTATCAACACTACAATGGAATACGGGCACGGGATTTTAAATGTCATTTGTTCGAGGGACGGGGACTCAATATTCAGTTATGTGCCTTTGTGTTTACTTTTTATTTTGATGTTCGCGAAACTGTCTTGTATGCTTTGCATACATTTCAATATCCACGGACACTGATAGGAGTGATTATTATTAGAGGCAGGCTGTACTAGTCAGCATTTTAGGTTGCGTGTCTGCAGCCAACATATTTACGCCTCCCTGCAGTGCTTAGACACACCCCCTGCACTCGCACATGTTTCCTATACACGTGGACATTGCGGCAGCATGCCTTCATTAATAAACATGTGGTGCTGCACCATCTGTACGCTGCACAGTTGGCACAAGGCTAACGCCATCCTTGTGCCAAGCTTCATGAATCTCGGGGTATGTCTTTATGTATCTATGTGTGGGGTTTGCAGTTGCATGTGTGGTGGGTCTATGTGTAGTAGGTGGAGTGTTGCAGGTTGTTACTTTCTCCTCTTGACTGTCAATTCCAGTCGTGACTAGAGAGAGCTTTGCCTCAAGTCTAGCTATGTAAGTGCATCTCTCACAGATGTTGGTGTTGTGTGGTAGGAGGAGAAGGTTGTCTGTGTGCATGAAGCAGCTGTGACATTGCCTCAGGATGCCCAAATTCATCAGGTGCACAGTAGAACACACTTGGAGCTGACTCTTGGACATGCCTGAATGGGTTAAGGAACTATTCTTATTTGCCTGGTAGGGGAGAGTGGTTTGACTGTTCCCTACAAACAACAGTTGGGGATCAAGTAGAATAGTTTATTAGTGCTTCTGTCTCTTATTGAGCCAAGTGCTAGTCAGAAAGCTCTGATTTCAGTGCTAAAATGGATGGACTGGCTAGTACCAAGGGAAAAACTGAAGAGCAGACTCTGTGGAGCTGGGGATAGTTTAACCCTAGCTAATTGCCGCTGTGCTATGCGCAAAACTGCTCAAATGCGTTTTTTATATCAGAAAGATTAAAGACATAGAAATTAACCCAAACTGGCCAATAAAACTAGTTTCTGGGCAGAAACCACTTCTCCAAGGACAGGTAGGCTGTTCAGAGCTCCCCACTCTCACTGGTGAACAAAGAAACGTCCTTTTTGCCCAGGTAAGTTATGGCCAAACACAGAAGCTTAAACACAGTCCAGGTATCAGCAAGTATCTGAAACTGGACTTTTCTAGCTTAGTAAGGCTGGAAAATAGCAAGATTTCTTTGTTTTTTTTTTTTTTGGCTTTTGTTTTTTTTTCAAGAAAACAGTAGAAACAAATGCAAAAACACTTTTATAGTGCAATAATGGCTGTCACACTTGAGTGGGAAGCCAGTTACAGTTAAAAAATACAATTTACAACAAAAAATACTTTTTTAAAGTGCAGGCACAAATTAATGCAATTGCAGTGTAAAATGAGCATTCTGAGATGCAATAAATGCCAACAAATGAGCATTTAGGTGGAAATAGCAATAAGCAACAAGAAAAAACAAAAAATGGTACTTCACTCCAAAGTCTCTCCTTTTGCTCTTTGGTGTTGTAGGTCTCTGCAGGACACCTGGGCAGGATCTGCTGAGCTTATACAAATGCAAAAAATGTGCAAATGCAGTTTTTATATCAGAAAGAATAAAGAGATAGAAATTAGCCCAAAATGGCCAATAAAATTACAGTTTCTGGGAAGAAACTAACCACTCCTCCAAGGACAGGTAGGCTGTTCAGAGCTCCCCACTCTCACTGGTGAACAAAGAAACTTCCTTTTTGCCCAAGTAAGGTAATCCTGTGACAGACATTTTACAAACTATTAATTATATAACGTGAAATTGTGACACTTGAGAGACATGTATATGTACAGTACAGACACTAAACAGCTGTCATGCCTTGGTTGGCAGGCATGGAAATAGAATCCAATAGCAGTGACTGCAGGGGACATCTGCATAGCATGCATTAATTGACTGCAGCAACTTTTAACAGAAACTCCAGGCATACAGCCATACCTGGATTAAACATTTTATTTCTGACTGAACATTGCTGATGAACACATTCTTGCTAATGATTTTAGCAGTCGGTGATATCTAAACACACAATTATCTACTCATAATATGAGCTACCTCACAAATTTACCTGTAGTTCCTGTGGAGAGAGAATGTGTAAGCATTACGTGACTGCTACTGTAATATTTAATGCTACATAGCACTGGATTCGAACCTTGGTCTGTGTGTGGCAAAATGTACTATATACAGAACATTTAACAAACTGGGCTACTGAGTCACTGCTGATTACTGATTGATATTTGCCTAGACTTCACCTGGAACCAAAATATGACCTGGTAGTACTACTACAGTGTTATACTAGACTGCAGTGACAGTAGAACATACATGCATGAAATACAAGCATAACATGGATAGTAGGTAAGTTATATATCAGTATAAACAATGCTGGTGTACAAAGTCTATTGTTAGTGGTTTGAAATATCTGTGAAGTCAACAGACAATATCAGTTCATGGAGTGGGCTACCTCACCCATATACCTTTATTACCTGGTATCTGTGGATGACAGAGCATTATGTGACCAATATTGGCCTAGCGACAACATTGAACAGTACTATATGAGTTAACCAATACAATTTGCATTCATTGGATTTGCATTCTACAGGTATGACAGTGTTATACTTGACTGCAACACCTTACCTTACCTTACAGCATGAATGCATAGAACTCTAGTGCATTGGTTACAACAAGACAATCCCAATGTACACCATTTTCTTCAGTGATATTGGTATTGTTTCATGTTTTATTGCACAACAGTTGGTATTATTCATTTATTGCAATACAGCAGTAATTCCACATGTATTGCACTACAGACTTTATTGTATATATGTTAATGCAATTACTGGTATTGTTTAATGTTTTTATTGCACTACAGTTAGCATTATTCATGTCTTGCAATACAGCTATAATTCCACATTTATGGCACTACAAACTTTATTGTATATACTTTAATGCAGTTAATACTTTACTCTTTCTTGCTTAGTTCACTACAGTTAGCATAATACATCCATACTCACCACACTCATAGTGCAACCTGGCCAAGTGCCTGGCGTGCAACTTGACATTACGAGCCCTCTCCACTGCAGCTGTTGAGAGTGAAACACACCATTATCCATACCAGCTTTGCAGATATTCAGATTACATATTGGTAAAACAGAGATAACATTACTTACATACTTGTGGGGCATTCCCTACCTCAGCTTCTTGGACCCAGATGTCCAAGAGTCCCCTCTTTCATAATTTCAGGTCATCATGGTGGTGACAACACTGCTCACCTGTGTGGGGGATACCAGTAACACTGATGATTTCTCTGGCCAGCTGGTCCCAGACCTCCGCCTTTCACTCCAAACCCTGGAAACCTCCCTGTTCCAGCCAGTCATCATGGTTTTTAACTAAGAGTCCAACCATGACTGGATTCCAGAATGCCCCAAAATCACAAATCTTCACCAATACCAGCCATAGTAACTGTCTGAAAAAGAACTCCAATGGATTCTGCTGTATCCATGCCTATTGGGCTCAAGATAGGCTGTTTTACTGCTCTTGCACATCACTGGGCAACATTCAAAAATGTGCTGTGCCATTTAGCACTGTGCAAATCAGCGCAGCTCAGCTGAGAAGCACAAAAACTCGAAGAACCATAGTCTTAGTGGAGCTTAGCAGTGCACAAATCAGCCAAGCAGTGCATAAACATTGGCAGCCCTTACCATGTTTATGCACTGCTTAGCAGGTCTAAGCGCAGGTGAGCAGAGCTTAGCAGAGCACAGAGGAGCTACATTTTAAAATAGTCTACATGATATGTTTATCAAAATTAAATACATATTTTTCTTTCCATGTATTCACACTCTTGACCCACTGCACAAGGAGCCATAACTCAACCCATTAAGCTACATGGATATTAAGACATCCGATATACCTTCAAATATACCACTGAGCTACTTATAAGCAGTGCTGAGCACCGTGCTGTGCTCAGATATGTTTACACACACATTTAAATAAATAATTAAATACATCACGTTTCTATTTTTAGATGTCTGGCAGGTGTCTACTACCTTATCTGTGGGTGCCTCTTAGCATTGCTGCACTCTGCGCCATGTCGTGCAAACATGCTTTTAAAAAAAATGTAAAATTGAAATAAAACAAAACGGCAGTCCAGGGAGTCTCTTACTCATGTGCAAACATGGGTAGCACTACACTTCTACCTACACTGATTCAAGAACCATGTTCTTTGACTTTCCCTTGGCAACGTGCCATCATTAATATGCATGGTGTGCTGCCAAGGGGGAACTGTGAGCACGGACATGGTAACATTCTGTGTAGGCTCTATATGCTGCCTACATGGATTTTATTAAATCCTGGGAAATTGTCATTATTGCATCCATAAAGCAGAGGTAAGCAGGCATAGTTTCATAATTCTTTTTTTCTGTCATGTCCTTAATGTGCCTGGACTACATAAATGAACCCAGGTCTGGATCCTTGTCAGGGCTTCATCCATGTTCATCAGAGCAGTTGGCTTGCTCTGCAAAATGTACAGACTTTGGCACGTACTACTGGATCAGCAAATGTTTCTGAATATTGGCACTGTGTGCCATCAGTTCCTGGAATTGTACACATTTTGCAGAGAATATTATTCCAAAACATTGTTTGCTAACGAGGCTCATTAATGATGTATGGCACTGGAAAGCTAAACATGGCGTCACTTTGTTATACAAGTCTGTGGTATCCTGAGACATATACATACACACATATGGGATACCTACCTCTACAGAGGAAAATAGCACAGCTGGCTGATACCAAGGTATGTTCACTTATCTATAATATCACAGTCACTAGTATCACATTTTAGGACTGCATTGTATGTGTAAAAGGCTATAGTGCTACTACCATGTGTTGATGTTAAGGAATACTTTTGTAGCAAAGATAAAATCTGAATATAGTGATACTGTCTACATTTGTGAAAATACCTTTAGGAAGCTATTCAATGTAAAAAAATGGCAAAACTTCCATTGCAATACTTTGTACGAGCACCCTTGTGTGTACTGAGGCATATTTTTCCACATATGCGTACTGTCCATAGCTATATTATATTCTTAGTATAGGCAGCTGGCTGTCATCCACAACTGTCCATGACAGCGTGCTGAATAAAAACATCCTTATATAAGGAGCTGCATATCTATATGGCCACAGAGCAGCATTTTGACCTTCATCTGGCATCCCCCGCCCTTGACTAAAGAAAAACACTTAACACAGGTGGAGAAAAAAGGCCTTCATAACAACTTTTCACAAAAACATAAAAGAACAAGGGACTCAAAAGCAAGTCCAAACAGGAAGTTTTATTGAAAGCTTAATGCATTTTCAGAGTTAATCATTTAATTTTCATATAAAGCATAACCAAACACAACACCGCTTTAGCAATTTAAAGAAACCACACAGATAGCTTTTCTGTAACATATTAAAAATAAGGCATGCAGACTATTTCATCTGGCAGAAGGTTTAATGTACCATGGAACTTCCATGGCAAACAGTACATTAAATCTCCTGCCTGATGAAATAGCAAAATTAGAAAACAGTTCAATGTCTGCTCTACCTCATGTGGACATCCTACAAAAGGGCCTCACTGAGACAGATGCCTGGTGTCAAATGCCAAAAAGTGCATTGTCATCCTCTTTGGTAAAAACTCTGTACCCATGAACTACCACATAGGCGGTAGTCTACTTAACACCAAAAGTGTGATAAGAGACCTTGGGACACAGGTGGACAGTAGTCTCTCCTTTGATAATCACATCACCACAGTAGTCAGGAAATCCTTCTACGTAGCACACCTCATCACAAAATGTTTCTCATCCAGGGAAAAAGAGGTCATTGTTCCCCTCTACTCATCATTCATTAGACCCATTATAGAATACAATGCCCCTTTTGGTATGTACCTCACAAGACATCTACAACAACTGGAAAGGCCGCAGAAATACCTCACAAAGATGATTACTGGCCTCAAACAGATGCCCTACACAGACCGTCTCAAAAAACTCCAGCTTTACTCCGTCACATATCGCCTACTCAGAGGTGATCTCTAGAAAGTTATGCCATACCCAGAGCTGTTAGACATGCTCCACTTAAAGAAATCCCAATCCCTCCGAACTACATGCTCTAGGTACCCAAACCTGGTTTCCACAATAAACAGAACATGCTGGAGGGATAGATTCCTGTCCCAGAGACTCCCCATAATCTGGAACAAATGACCTGTGTATATCAAACAAAGCTCCTCATTAGCACTCTTCAAGAAAAATCTTGACAATTGGATGGGAAATAGGAAATTCACCCCAGGGATCACTTCTGTGGCTCTGCTCGACAGTGGCACAGGAAAATAATTTTCTTGGATGGTGAAAGCCAGGGTACCTTTTTAGCTAGGGTTATATAGGCCCTAGGGCCAATAGCCTAGTACCTACCTATGAACCTATGACTGATGTAATGGCCCTGAAACAAGCCTATGGCAGTCATGTCTTCCTGCTTTAACTGATTTCTCAAAGTAATCCCTGTCTGTTCAGACCACAGGGTAAACAATACTTACTAAAACAGTTTAAATAATGGGATCCATGTAAAGGACATATTACAAAAATATCTCCAAGTGCATAGCACCCTTCTTTACCTGCTCCCTGTTACACCCAATTAACGCTGTCATCCTAAACTGTGACTGAGCTTACTGCACAATTAGTGCTCTAAACCTACCGACACATAATCACTTTTTTCTTTCAACTTACAGGTCTGTATTAACTCCCCTAACCTAACAACTACTCCAGCACTTCTACTTCTCCTATATCAACTCTGTTCTCCCTATTATATGTTATGTAACTATACAGTTATCTGTTTTTAGGACTTGTATGTATATAGTCCTTAATGAAATGTTAATTACTGTTGTTACAGAAGATACTATTGTGCTGCGGTAGCATTGTCGCCTCACAGTAAGACGTCCTGTTCGATTCTCAGCTAGAGCGTCTTCTGTGTGGAGACATGCGTGAATGGGCATACCTTCATTGAAGGTTGTGTGTCAGGGCCGGCAACTCGGCACGTAAAAATCTATTGCCAATCATTAGCAGACTGGAGTTCCGCTGTGACGACCCCTAACCAGAAAAACCCGAAAGGCACAACAACAACAACAACAACAACAGAAGATACTATTGTGCAATAAAAGATTTGCTAAACAGAAAATGCAAGGATTGAATATTTTAATGTCTATGTCTGCAGCCTGGGCCTCCATTCTATGTGCATAAAAAATCTGACATTCATCTGTTACTTTCCTTTTCCCTTCCTTTTCTCACATCCATATAAAACACATGGTAAATGAAAATGAGCATGCCTTATGCAGATATTAGCTTATAACATCAATTGACCAGTTCAGAATTTGGCACAATCCATACAATCCATTTCTATTTGCAAATTTTGCAGCTACAGTCCCAATACCAACAGCAGCATAAAAAGTTACTCTATAATAGCTTTCCTTCTGTGCTACATACAAAAAGTAGCAATGTGTGGTATGTGTAAGCAATAAGAGCAGGCATTCAGAGGTGTGCATTGCTGATATTGTGCAATCATCCAGGGATGATGTTGTGTTGTGAGTCATCATGACCCCAAAGGAAACTTTCTTTAGGAAGTACATGAATGATAGCTTACCGAGAGAGTGTGCTGCCAATATGAAATTCCCACACCACTCTATTGTCTTTGTAAAATATTAGGCAAAGCGGTCATGGAAAACCAAGGCTAAATCAATTTATTTAATGCAGCCTGCTAACTGGTTGCCTGTCCTTTTATCACTTCTAAATATGATGCTACTAAAGCATCCAAAACTAAATGGAAAGAAAACAAAACATGACACTGTTATGTCAACATTAAATTCAAGTTCAAGGGTTTACATTTTTAGTCAGGTAAAAGTATGAAAGATATTTTAACACACAGATAGAACTATAGATAAAGCTAGGAGATGGACTGGACTGGACACTTAGATGCAATTTCTCTGATGTATATTATTAATAAGTAATTGAGCAATGAATTGCATCAGCATGATATGCATGCATGAAATTCCTTCCTTTCATGTGAAGAAAATTTGTAGCATTCTTATTTGAATTCACTGTCGCTCCTCCCTATGATCCACCACAATATGTACAAGTACTGTTCAACGAGTCATCAGAGGAAAAAATCTATGGTACAGACTGCATCCAGGAATTAACCAATGCAAACAGAAAATAATTCATGTTCATTAGAGCACAGCAACCGAATCAAACCAATCTCAGAAAATCCTTAAAGAAATAGCATTCATTCATTCATTCATTCATTCATTCATTCATTCATTCATTCATTCATTCATTCAGCTAATAATGGATAAAATCAGCCTTGGTGAATTAAAAACTCATTTCTTCTCCCTCATAAAACAGCATAGCATTGATTGAAAGTCCAATGACTAAAAGATAAATATAGAATTGATGAATTAAGAGCTTGTATCTCTTCCACTATTCAGTCCACATAAAACGGTGTAGCATTCATTGAAAGTGAGAAATAATTAAGTAAAAATAGATAAAAACAGCATCGATGAATTAAGAACTCATAAATCCACCCCATAAAACAGCCAACAAAGTCCTTATCTGCCCTATATAGCAACACCACAAAAATAACCAGTGTTGGCAGCAATGGCAGGAGGATGCCACACAAATGTTTGCCTGTATGCCACACATTCTTTACATATCAGATGCCAGTCTTTAGAATCAGGAACAAACCCAGAAATAAATAATCTGACAGGCACACTTAAAATATCAGTACTGTTAACCTAAATCCTTGACAGAATAAGACAATTCCCAGGATTCATGAAGCTTGGCGCAAGGACAGCATTAGCCTTGTGCTGACCATGCGACGTAGAGATGGTGCAGTAGCACCACATACATATTAATGAAGGCACACTGCCGTAATGGCCACATGCATAGGAAACATGTACGAGTGCAGGGGTGTGTACAAGCGCTGCACGGAGGCATGATCATGTCGCCTGCATATGCGCAACCTAAAATGCTGACTAGTACAGCCTGCCTCCAATAGTAATCATTCCTGTCAGTGTCCGTGGATACTGAAATGTATGCAAAGCATACAAGACAACTTGCAAACACCACAATAAGAAGTAAACACAAAGGCACGTAGCTGAATATTGAGTCCCCATCCCTCGAACAAAGATATTTAAAACCCTGTGCCCGTATTCCATTGTAGTGTTGCTAGTTATACCAAGTGGAAGCGAAACGCATTGTGTTAGCGCACCGCCAATTGCCAAGCCTAGCCCAATGGTATGGGTTACCACCTGCCCCGCATTGTGAGGGACAGTCCCCCTCTAGGCAGGTGTGTCCATACCAAATTCATAATAAATGTGAAATGTCCTGCGATAGTAGGACATAATTATGTCCCATATGTTATGAAATAGTCCCATACAGTACGTATGTCTGTATTTAAAATACCTATATGTTACAAGAAACAGAATAAGCAAGTAAATGAAACAGAATAAGCAACTACACCACCACAACAATAAAAGCTTATATGTAGGCATGAAACTAAAGTACTATCCTTTGTAATGACTGTGGGTATGTGTTGGCCTGTAAACTCAGATGTGTGCCATGAAAATGTCCCATCCAGGTCATATGAAAAGGTGGCAACCCTACCAATGGTCAGAGCATTCACCCAATATTTGCCCATACGTGGTCCAAGACGTCCTTGCCAGGACAGCCCATAGATGAACGGGTACTACCCGTGTCTACCTACCATGTCATGAAAGATAAGTATTTTTGAGTACCTATGTGCATGACATACAGCATGTGGTTGATCTGAAATGTTAGTGTAGACCTCACAACCATATTGGTCCCAGAGATATCTAGTGTGCGCATTGTGTTCTGTTGACTGTGCCATGGGCCATCAACTAGAGAAGGGATGAATGTTGTTTGTGGAATATGGGGTTGGGGGGTGATGGGTAATGTAATAATTCGCCAAAGGAAGACTGATTTGGATGCACAATAGGTGAACTGGAGGTCTACAAGGGATCGGTGGGTGAATCAGGAAGATAACCAAAGAACAAATATACACATCCGCAATACAATCCCACAAACATGTGAACATTAAAATATGCAATACACATGTACAGAAACGTTACTGACACATACCCACATAATGGTCTGGCCTGAAATGAGCCATCCAACCCCAACACGCCTGGATACATAATTGAATACCCATCATCCCCTTCACAGCACACCACCCCCTTTCCTGAACGTCCACCAAAACCAGCCATACTCGGCCTGCTAGATAGGCCCGGCCATATCTGCACATAGTGACCCCTACCCATATCTAGTAGGCAGTCTCACCCTAGGTATTCTCAGGATTGCAAACTATGTATCCCTTGCATGTATAGTCCTACCTTACAGCCATAAAGCAAAGATGGTCATCGGTCCTCACAATTTTTGGATATCGCTCATAGGATATGTATCTGTTCTAAACATTAGACTTGGTGTCACAACACAATGTCCAGTCCTGTATACATCTGGACACAAGTTGTATGAGCAGTAGTTGTCCACAAGACTGCTCAGCCTCCAGCTGGTCCTGCAGAACCTACAAAATTAAACAGCTGACCATGATGCACGTCTCCCCACGTGCATTATCGGGAATATATACCTTACACATTCGCATAGTGGCAGTTGGATATAGGGTATTTAAGGCGCTGTAAAGCAGACATAAATGGGGTTACCACCTGCCCCACCTTGTGAGGGACAGTCCCTTTTTGGGCAGTTGTGTCCAGACCAAATATAATACAACGGCAAATGTCCTGTGAATGTAGGAAATATGTTGCATATTTCATGTAAAAGTTGCATAAAACAGTTAATTGTGTAAAATACTCAAAGTTACAAGAAACAGATGAAGCAAACAAACCGCTACAAGAATAAGCATTCATTTAGGCAAATAAGTAAAGTTCTAACCTTTGTACTGACCGTGGGTATGTGTTGGCCTGTAAAGTCTGATGTGTGTCCTGAAAATGCCTCGCTTTGGCCATATGAAAAGGTGGCAACCCGAGACATAAGCGGGTATGCAAGCATGTATGCGCGACGGTAGGTGGCGGTGATTCAATGGTATGTGAAATGTAAATGAGCATGTAGGTGTATATGCATGTGTATGTACAGACCGATATATACACACACAAACACACACACACACACACACATATATATATATATATATATATATATATATATATATATATATCAATATATGTAGATATGAAGAATGAACATGGTCACAATATAGGAAATCCCCGTAATAGTTAGTGCTGTCATATATCAGGATGACCATAGGTGAGCACACCTCTGCATACCCAACCACAGGTAGGATGATAAAAGTGGAACGAACGATCGGCCCTTGCTAAGCCTGACTTTCAACTAGGTACAGGGCAGTCCCGGTCCCCAGTCGGACAAGCCTAAACCCGGAAGACCATATGAACACCCAGACAATTGAACACATGTATGTGCCAGGACTATAGGCTGTAGAGGTCTGAATATTCTCGGAGTGAGTCAACATGCGGCATGAGTCCATAGCAATAGGGAATAGGGAATGACGCATGTGTAGTAGTGTGTTTTTCCCAACAGGTAAATGTATGCCTGCTGTGTAAGTGAAGTGCTGAGGCATGTGTTCGGGTAACTATGCACCATGTGTATACATATAAATGAGGCAGAACACCAATAGTGTAGTGGTTAGAGCATCCGCCTAACGAAAAGGCATTCATGGTTCAAGGTTGACAATAGCATATATCATTTTCCTTGTGGAATTAATGTTGCTCAGCTGTAAAGCCAACATTTAAACGTGTAAAGGTGAACGTGTGTATCGCATGGGACTATTAACCAGTTCATTTCAATCAAAGTGGTATTGTCATAATGTATAAGGCACAAATAAGCATAAATAAGCAACAGTAAACATATGTAATGCACAGTAAGCATAGACGAGTGCGCCTGCGCAGGTGTAAGCGGCTCCCAGCATAGGAAATGTATGTTTGTATGTACAGATGTAATATATATATATATCTATCTATATATATATATATATATATATATATATATATATATATATATATATATATATATATATATACATATATATATATATATATATATATATATATATATATATATATATATAGACACACACACACACACACACACACACACACACACACACACACACACACACACACACACACACACACACACACACACACATATATGTGTATATATATATATATATATATATATATATATATATATATATAAAGAATGGATGTTGTAACAGTAAAGCATAAACAAGGGATGTGAAGGGAATCAAGAGCAATATTGGTATTGTAAAGTGCTTTCAGCATATGTCATAAAAAGCTGACCAGGAGTGAGCAGAGCAGCGCTACTCACACTACAGGCAGGGTATTATCAGGGGGAGTAACATCGTTGAAATGCTAGGTGTACTTTACACACAGATGGAATGTAGTCCCATGCTGGGACCTCCAAAAATTGGAAAGCGCAAATGGCTGTATTCCATAACACCAAGAAAGGCACGTATGTGCAATTATACATGGCGGGAGACTCTGTGAATACAGGAGGCGGGACAGAATGTGTGTAGGGTCCCAAAAGCTCTGGAGAGGAAACTGTGTAAAGGTGTGTCATGGCTGAGATAAGAAGTGGATAATGGATGTTATGCCTGTATATTTAACACGGGTGGGGTGGAGGAACTATGAGTATGCAATTATGGATCCAGGCATGCCAGGGTTGGATGGGCCGGTTCTAATGGACCACCTCGTGGAGGTCAGCTTGGTCGTAATAGGTATATATGCATACTCACATGCAGACAACAATATAAGTTGACGTACAAATTCTGAAACACATGCATTCCATTTGTTGACATAAATAATAGGAATGTGTCCATACAAACATCGACAGTACAAGGAATGTAATTGTAAAGGCTGTGCAGAAGAGGGACGGGTTGAATCACATTATCACATTCCAGTTACCATCGGTAATCCTTACATGAACATATAGCAACATCTGTCCGCTGTATAACGTGCTACATACCGATTACAAGATGACTGGAGCATGTCGGTGTTATAATGAATAAGGCGCTAGTATGCTGGTGAAGCTTATAAACATCATTATGCATGTGTAAGTGCGTATGAGCGGGGAATGTATTGACATACTGATGTAATATATATATATATATATATATATATATATATATATATATATATATATATATACATATATATATATATATATATATATATATATATATATAACAGCAAGATATGAATATACATGTATGAATACATATGCAGATATATCTGTATATATTAATGTAAATATATATATATATATATATATATATATATATATATATATATATATATATATATATATATATAAATATATATATGTATATATATGTTACAGTGAAATACACATGTATATACCTAGGTTATGTTACAGCAGTTACAGGTGACATGTTTAGACCAGGCATATGTTGTTGGGAGTTCCAATCAACAAATGTCTACTTACCGCCCCAGCTAGGCCGGTGAGACATGCAGACATGCAATAAAGGTAAATACAACACTGATTCCCAGACCACAGGCTGGAAACTACTAGTGGGAGAGATCTACAAGGTCTACACTTTAAACATGGATAGCGACATCCCTTGCGGGACACCATAAATATGGTGCCTTCAGTTGATTGTTGTAACACAGTTAAGACCAGGAAGTAGCTGTACACGGAACAGTAGGTTGTGCAAGCCTGATAACACATGGGTTGACACAACGTATGACATGTGTCCCAACCCGGGGATAGTGGGCAGTGTGTAGGGGTGTGTTCATATCCCACCTGTGTCCACCTGTGCCCACAATAAGGAAGATTGCAGTAGAGTAGTGGCAGGTGGGGGAACTATGGGTATGCGGTTATGGGGCTAGGCGTGCATGTGTTGGTTGGAAGACATGTATTAGGACTGCCCCATGGGTGTAACTAATATTCCAATGTGGGTATAGCAGATGCCCATACCTCCCAAACTATAAGAGCACATCTACTAGACAGGCCGTAAACCACTGGGGGAATACATAGGGACCATATTATTGAACTGTCCCCAATTACCAGGGATGTCCGTGATTACAAATCAGAATCCTAACACAGTCTCAACTAAACCATCCTAGAACTAGAGATATTAGGAGGAAAGTCGGCAGAATACAAGTAATGAATAATGACAACATGTAAGAGTCATAAACTGCATGCACCTCAGAAAATGTGTATTAATACATATGTGCTCTGTGTCCGTCAATGCGTTTTAAACCCACATATGGCTTACTGATAGACAACAGCATACAGGATTACCTACGACAGTATGCATAGATATCACCAGCAACCCAACAAATTGTATACATTTGCAGAGGGAGCACAACACATGCACATATACCGCATGGCAACTGTACAATGGGTAGTAGACGTGTGACTGCAGCTATGAACAGTTACCCATCATTGGCTTGTCACTGGGAATCCCACACAATGTCAGTCATACCACTATCTCATGTGACACATGTCCAGTCAGGGATGTGATGGCAGTAACACATCCCTATCATCATGTACTGTCTGCAATCCCCACACCATGCTTCTGCTATGCACAGAAGTGTGTTCAGTGTGTAACACAAGAAACAAATGGTTGTACACACTGACCTGTTCACAGATGGCCCTACAGATGGGGTTCCCTCTTGAACAGAGTACTGTCATGTCTGTATTTTAACATGCAGAATAGCTATTACCACACACATGTTAAACAGGCAGTAGTCTCAATGCAACATAGCTACACTTACATGCTGTAGTTGTGTGGCACATCACCCTCCTGTCATTAGGCTATTTCCCACTGATGAAAATGATTGAGGTACATCCAGATATCATCTGCAATGCCGTGTCAGAACACCACATCCAGGTACCACTCACAGTGACTGTCATGGCCAGATAATAACATCTTTCCCTAGAAAGTATACTGTGTTTATTATGTGGATGGCTATGGGAATACCATCACAGCTGTACCACATGCAATCAGCTAGAGGAGGACTGAAATAGGGGCAGAGGCCATCACCTGACCATTTCCATCTGTTACAACACACATGCTGCTGCTGTGCAAGTATACACCTTCACATCCACCAGAGAGTGTGTGTGCGGGACAGGCAATGTACACCAGGGAAGAGCTTGGAGACTTCACCATAATCTGCCACACACTGAATAGTACAGGGTCAATCCCGTGACTACTCATTACTATTACATGTGCATGACGTTACTACATGTGCCACAGAGGCACCATGTTGCAGTGCTGTAAGAACATGTGTGTAGGTGAGTGAGTGCCATCTGCAACAGATATAGTAGACATACATTAGGTGTGGCACACATGTCAGTCCACGTGAACGGATGCCATTGTCACCACAACCACACTCTAATGGACACACATTGACACCTTTGCCAGGGTGGCAAATACACAATGTAACTACTTAGTTTGCCACACCGCAGTAATGCACAGGACCACATGCACCACAGAGGATATCTGGAGGTTCAATGGGCTAGGCCATGTGAAAGTGCTTGACAACTGTTGGTATGCCCAACAAGGTTTATACTGGTAGTGACTGTGGTTGGGAGCATCACAACCCACACGCAGACACAGGGTGCCAGTACTGTCATGCAGGTATGCATTGCTCCATGGGTGTGTAGTGTTTGTCTGTGCAAGATGACTATACAAGGCTGGGTGAGGGGTAATCCTTGCCATTGCATCACCCGACAGGTATTCCATGGTACTAAGAATCCAAAAAATACGAAGCCAAACTCAGAACCACAAGAAGAAGGTATTCCGTGGTGTCAGTGGCATGGGTCCATACAGGACACATGTGTACAGCATTGTCTGGCCTTAGTGGATCACATATGGCACCACATATGTTGCAGCCATTCAGTGTGGAACACAGTGAAGGCACAATGTCCGCATAAATGTGCCAATTGTAATGCTGTACAGGGTGCCATGTCCTCTGCAGGCCACTGTGGTCACACCATGCCTACTATCTGTCCTCAATGTGCATGTTACTAGCAACATAGTGGGATATCCTACGCAAGGTTACATGTGCATAGCACATGGGTGCAGGACATTTACTGGGTACTAGTAGGGCTGCATACTTAGCTCACCAGCCCTTTTGCCAGATGTATGGGTATGGCTTGCCAACTCAGTGCCATGGCTGACTGACAGATGTACTCCTCGTGAGGTGGCCAATGTGTCATAAGATGGATACTATATAGGAAAAGTACAAAACCCACTCTCAAACATGTCCAATGGTAAGACAATCACGGCCACCTCTACACAGACTCTGACAGACAAACACACACTTGTCATGTCCTGTATACAAACCCCTACCATATCACACTGCAGCAACATGCATTTAGGGCACGCCTTACATCAAATACTACAAAGCACTGCACTTGTCTCATGCAGGCAGACACACACACACACACACACTTGGCATGTCTGGGATTAGAACACTGACCTAACTACTTTACTACACTATAGCATTACGCAGTTACAGAATGCGCTACCGAGGTTACTGGGAGACTGCACTCCCAGAGGTGTATTTGTAGATGGATGACATCATTGGCCTTGTTAATGGTGGGTATAAGAAATGTATGGAGTGTGAGCAGTATAAGGGTATTGCTCAGTCCTCAGGCAAATGGGGAGATACACATACACACACACATGGCAAGTGTGGGAGTAGAACACTGATCTAACTACTTTATTACACTACAGCATTACGCAGTTACAGAACGTGCTACCGAGATTACTGGGACACAGCCCTCCCAGAGGTGTATTTGTAGATGGGTGACATCATCAGCTTTGGGAACGGTGGGTATAAGAAATGTATGGAGTGTGAGCAGTATATAGGTATTACTCAGTCCTCAGGCAAACGGGGAGACACACACACATGGCAAGTGTCGGAGTAGAGCACCGACCTAACTACTTTATTACACTACAGCATTACACAGTTACAGAATGTGCTTCCGAGATTACTGGGACACAGCACTCCCAGAGGTGTATTTGTAGATGGGTGACATCATCAACCTTGCTAACGGTGGGTATAAGAAATGTATGGAGTGTGAGCAGTATAAAGGTATTGCTCAGTCCTCAGGCAAATGGGGAGACACACATACACACGGTAAGCATGGGAGTAGAACACCGACCTAACTAATTTATTACACTACAGCATTACGCAGTTACAGAATGCGCTACCAAGATTACTGGGACACAGCACTCCCAGAGGTGTATTTGTAGATGGGTGACATCATCGGCCTTACTAACCGTGAGTATAAGAAATGAATGGAGTGTGAGCAGTATAAAGGTATTACTCAGTCCTCAGGCAAATGGTGAAACACACACACACACACACACACACACACACACACAGCAAGTGTTGGAGTTGAACACCAACTTAACTACTTTACTACACTACAGCATTATGTAGTTACAGAACGTGCTAATGAGATTACTGGGACACAGCCCTCCCAGAAGTGTATTTGTAGATGGGTGACATCATCGGACTTGCTAACATTGGGTATAAGAAATGTATGGAGTGTGAGCAGTATATTGCTCAGTCCTCAGGCAAACAGGGAGACACACCCACACCCATGGATAGTGTAGGAGTAGAACACCAACCTAACTACTTTATTACACTACAGCATTACACAGTTACAGAACGCATTACCGAGATTACTGGGACACAGCCCTCCCAGAGGTGTATTTGTAGATGGGTGACAACATCGGCCTTGCTAACAGTGGGTATAAGAAATGTATGGAGTGTTGCCAGTCTAAAAGCGATTTAGAGTCCACCGGCAAATGGGGACAGACATGCACACACACGCCAGTGTCGGGTACGGAACACCTGCCTATTTACATATTACTATTACAGTACTATATATATACGAATCATGCCACACAGACTACACATGTCAAGGCTGTCATTATGACCATCTGGGAATGTGATCATCAACAGGGCTGCTGGCAGTTAAGACGTACATTCCTGTGAACCTGTGTGTTTAAAGTATGAATCCATCCTGACCTGGAGTATGCCCATCTGTGGAATGGACGACTACTACCACTATACAGGGTTACAATGGCCATGCCTATACGCAGAGGCACATAACCAACACAAGGTGTCACTGGGCATGCTCACACACTTAGGAGCACAGGGCTGTTCGGAATGCACTGTGTCCATCTACACAAGGATATACTGGACATGCTCATACACTTAGTAGCACAGGGCTGTTTGGAATGCACTATGTGTCCATCTACACAAGGATTTACTGGGCATGGTCATACACTTAGTATCACAGGGGGCATGATCACACACTTAGTAGCACAGGTAGTAGCACAGGGGGCATGCTCACACACTTAGTAGCACAGGGCTGGTCTGAATCCACTACTATGTGTCCATCTACACAAGGATATACTGGGCATGCTCATGCTCCTAGTAGCACAGGGCTGACTGGGATTCACTCTGATGCTAAACATGGAGGGCCACAGTGGCCAAGCTATTACAGGTAGACATAAATAACACATTGTAATGGGCTCTGGTGTTGGTAGTTGTCATTGTTAGCGGGAACACTGCTCTACATATATTTGACACCGGTCCTTAACAAATCAGCTGTCATTCTGGGGTGACATGGCTGACAGTAGGCATGCCTTTGTCACATATCACATGCATCCATGATACAAGGTAATGTGGCTATTACCCAAATTGCATCTGCCCACACAGTGCCATTCCAAGGCAAATGTCCTAAACACAGGTTAACTCCCATGCACCTACAGGACAACTGCATTGTTTTCTTATGCTAACCAGTGCTAGATGTGTAGCGTCCATATTCACAGCTGTCCACAGTAGATCCAGCAATGGAGAGTACTGACATCTGTGCAGTGAGGAACACCTGGCTGATGTCTCTGTAGTACACAATAGCACTACCACCATATACCTCAGAACCTAACACTACCACCATATACCTCAGAACCAGACATGTGGGCCATAACACAGGTACGGACCGCTCCAGGTGGTGTACCCACATACATAAAGGCCACTCACATGTACTGATCGGTCCCCCCACAAAAGGCATCACAGATGAGCTATGTGCAGGACGCAGTGTCACATGCTACATTTTAGGATGTAAACTGCAGACACCACCATGCCCTCGGACCACCACCACGCAACCATACATGTATGACAGACAAGTACGCCACCATGTGACCCTTGACCTGTGTACTGTACTAAGCTCTACATAAACTGTAGACAGCACACATGTACTGACACAATTGCATCATGTGTTATGCAATGCAATGATACCACTGTCTGTGACCAGGTCAGCTGTACACATACTAAGGGCCCTCAGTACTGTCCACCATTAGCAGATGTCTATTGCTGTACACCAGTACACACCCTCATGTTTGGATATGACATACATGTACCTGCCCCGGGTATGTACATGCCACACACACAACATGCCTGTAAATAGCATAGCTGTTGTAGTCCTTTGTGCAAACAGGTGGCTACAGCCATTACACACATGCACATGGAATGTAGGTCCATGGCTGCTGAATGCTAAGATTACATAAGGTGTGATATCAATGCTGACAGAGGTAACATCCCCTCTATACTGGTCACCCATCATATCATACAACAGTCCATGTGTCATGTATGTTATTACACATATCCACCAATTGCAATGCCTACAAACATGACCAAATGTCAGGATTGTAAGACCTACGCACCTGTACACATAGTGTTGTGCATTCAGATAACATGCGCGTGCAGTTGCTGATGCATGCAGGTGGCATGTATCCTAATACATCATGCAGCTGCAATGCAGCCTCAACATTGCCAACTGTATATGGTGATATGCTGAATGTACAGAAAGATGTACCACAGGTTTGGACAGATGTGTTGAAATAACTAAGTGGCGGGGCATCTTTGCAGACAAATGTTTGCTGTGGACAGCTCTCAGATGTGTCACAAGTGGTCCTACAATACCCAGTGTAACCGGTAAGCAATGGTTTTGTTAATTGAAGGACATAACACACAACTTCAACAGTGGTCAGGGTGATAGCGAATGTAAATCACTTGACACCTGTTAATAGATATGATGTCCCTAGTGCATATATCAGCACCGTTGGCACAGGAAGCATCAGTACAGTTTGTAACGCATGCAATACTGATGTACGTCTGACATACATAACATGAGCTAGTCAGGTCTGAGATTCACAGTACTGGCATGTGTGGTTGCGTGTGTGTCCATATTTGTCACGTATTGTGAGGAATACATCTCAGTTGTTACTCATTCTCCTGTACACTAGTGTACACATCTGTACAGACTGCAATGTATAAAGCAGGACATAGGCAGGGGTGTGTATCTCACACATGTGAGGTATCTGTATGTGCATGACATAGGTGTATTAGTTATTGAATGCCACAGTGTGTGTATGTAGGGCTGACTGGTCCCTGGGGTGAGGATGTATGTTACCATACTGAACTGATAGGACCTCTCCCACTATCCAGGTGATGCATTCAACTATCCGTGTTGATGTCCCCGATCTTAGGCCATACTGACTACCTGTACATGTGTATTCTCTGTGGCACATCATGTAGGTGCACAGTACTGTAATGATGATTTGCACATAGGCAGGGGTCCTCATCCCACCAGTAGCAACTGTGTGCAAGTGTGTGTTACTGTGTTGGTGAAGCCATGAGTGTGTGTGTGTGTGTGTGTGTGTGTGTGTGTGTGTGTGTGTGTGTGTGTGTGTGTGTGTGTTACAGTGTCACTGAATACATGTGTGTCAGTACCTGAGTGTGTGGGTGTAGTTGTGTGTTAGCATCCTGTCATGGGAACATGTATCACTGATTCCCATTGAGGCATCAAACTTCCCACTGGCCTCTACCCTTGTAATCAGCTAGACCACTCTCTTACCTCACCACTCCATGTAACTGTACCTGTGATGTCACCCTTTATGGATGTCACGTCTGTGGCCACAGTAGCTTAATACACAGCTATCATGTTCTTGGAACAGTAGACATGTTTGTAATGTGGGACATTCTCACTGGTATGTGGCAGCTACAAGGTGCATGCTGGTATATTCATACATACCTGTGAGTAGTCCATATTGACATATGGGACACTTAACTGCAAACAGTGACATCCACCGGCACGTGCAATTAGACCTGAAGAAGGACAGCAGAACAACATGACCAACATGCATTTACTGTTGTTACACAAGACACATACTGTTAACAGTATCGTACACCTGTACTACATGGTATATCTGCTGACTGTCAACAGTCCTCAACATTTGTAAACTACACATATCATCCTAGTCTGTTCACCCTGTGCATCAGACCATATGAGCATGTCCCAGCACCAATGGTGTGGATGTCAGGGATGCGGCACAGGCATCATCATATGCACAGGGTGTTAATGTTTACCAGAGGCCTAGGCTGCACCATTGGATGACATCATGTGTGTGGCTTTGGGCCTTTGATCTAATTGGGTGTGTGTGGATGTTATGCATGTTTATGTTGCGGTTCTCTACATATGTGTCCAGTGCGTGAGTGTATGTCTGCACACAGTTCTCCCATGTGTCTGGCCTACACAGGGGTATTATTGACAGCTGCAGACTGTACAGGCAAGGTATTAAAGTTTACGGTGTACTGCCATGGACATGTGACCTGTGCCTGCCAGGGGTTGCATGAGCAATACCAGACAGAGGTGCAGATTGAGTACTGTCTGATGTCACTAGTCCACTGGAACCATGTCTCTGTTGGGACCATCCCAGGCCACGTGCATGTGGCCTGCTGTGTCGTGATGTGGACATCACAGCACCAGATGCACTGTTGCTGCTACCACCACTATGGGAGCGGGCATGTGAAGTAGCTTGTACAAGTAGACCTGAAACAGGTGATGTAGCAGGCCTATATCCACATGCCCGGCGCCTCACTCCTACCAGATGTTCCAACACAGACAGCTCATGTTCGCGGATTGTCATGCCACGGTCAAGGACTCCAACCATGTCACCCAACCATCTATCCAAAGCATCAGCAATCTGCTGTTGAGCATTTACCATTGCCTGGATGCTGTTGTTTAAAGAATGGACAGCAGCCCTCTGTAGCCTCTGTTCTTCTCTGTTGCACCATTCAGCACATGCCTGTGCCTCCATTACAGCCTGAAACATGTGTCTGGTGACACCAGCTGCTGTCCTCTGTCATGCAGGAGCATGTTGGCCAGAGGTCCTCCTATGAGCAGCACTGGCCACGTGCCTATGCGGGGCACCACCAGTAGTTTGGCTGACACCATGGTGTGCAGGCACACCTTCCATAGCCCCCACACTTTCCTGTTCCAAGCTACCATGCGCCAACTGTTCTTCTTCTATGGCCACTGGTGATGGGGTATGTGCAGGTATGGGATCTGTGTGCGGGGATGAGGTGGATATAGATGGAATGGCAACCAATGACACAATTTCAGCCCCTGACAACTCTGTCTGTGACCCAATCATACATTCATCATCACTGCTAGAGTCTGTGGGGACACTAACATCTGATGTACCGCAGGAGGGCTATGCACCTACATCACCTGTGAGGGCAGACAAGAACTGTACATTACAATCTATACAACAGACACAGACACACACACACACACACACACACACACACACACACACACACACACACACACACACACACACACACACACACACACACACACACACACGCATGTGATATGACAGAAGGCATGTAACATGCATGTGATACAGTAGACGGCATGCAGTGCAGACAATAATAGTGGTAGTTATGATACATCCCTAGGTTGCACACAACAGCATGCATGTGTGATAGCAGACGGCATGCAAATTACACAATCATAGTAGTGGTTAGCATGCATCCCTGTGTTACACCATGTGGACCAGCACAGGTTAACAGTACACCTGCCTGATGTGTGGCATATGACCTTGATAATCACATGTAGTATGACGTGATCTGCTGAATGGTGCAATGACATGCATACATGTTTAACACAATGGTGTCTTGTCGAATATACAGTGGGGCAATGGTGTACCAACTCAGTGCTGTCTGTCCACCCTGCAGATATAATGCAAATTTAGCTGATGTGCATGGCCATTGCAGGGAATCATGGGGAGTCTCTATTGCTATACAGTGTGAGTTACAGACAGGGTTCATAGCCATGACTGTGTTCAGATACAATACATATATACTGTGGAATGTCACCCACATCACTGAGGTGTATACACACTAAACCATGATGGTGAAGTTGTGACACAGGTCACTGATGGGTATACGGATGACACCCCTGCACATCTGCAACCATATTGCTGCAGCCTGGCAAGTATGGCAGACATGGCAAACACATTGGTACACCATGTCCCACATGACATCTGTGTACTACACACATGAGGAGCTAGTATGGCATTTATGTCCATCATCAGCAAAGAGAATGTACTGTATCTGTGGCCTGATGTGGATATGGTACAGGTAACTGCTGTCATGTTGCAACACCCTCAAGATGTTCAACACATCCTATGTGGTGGATTGATGTTACGCCTACACAAGATGTGCACAGACCTGTAGAATGTCTAGCATTCCACATCTACATTATGACCATTATACAAAGGCCATGGCTGAACCATGTATCCATTGTACAACAGGGTGTACACACAAGCACAACACTTCTACTGTGTGTGTTGCTCCATGTCTCTGGCCATCCTCCATGGCCATGTGTGTACATGTGTTGTCCTAATTATAGTGATGGGCATCTATTTCACATGTCTGTGTTGTCCCATATGACATATATGCTCCACTGACAACAGGGTTATGCAGATAAAGGGTGGTATGTGGGATATGTTTTCAGGTTAGGTAGGCAGTGTAGCATCCAGGCCAATAGATGTCATGGACATGTCAAGATGGCACATCACATTGTGTGACATTCATAGCAAGGCTATGATCCACACCCGTGAAACCTGTGTGCTGGCCATACTCCAGCCCACTGTGTAGTACTGTTTGTATTCACCACATGTGTAGATCAGATCTGTGGTATGTTCCTAAAGTGAACAGCACCTCCACCATTGTATGCACAGCTGTCAACACATCTGGCAATAAAGTTTGTGAGGATTCATGTCGGTGAGATGATTCACATAGTTTGCAAGTGTGGCACACGGATAGTCATTGTGATGCATTGCAAGTCTGACCTGTATATTGTGACAGGACCATACATTATGTGTACATGTTGTGAATGGCCACATGGCAGATAGATGTGTGCATTACGGTTCCTGATAAATAATAACACTCTCACCTGCAACAGGCTGCTGCCGCCGCAGAATGCCAGAGGTACCTAAATAGGAGTAACACAACAGTATGAGCATAATCCACCCCTGTATAAAGGCTACAGGGAGCAATGTGCATAACACATACACTAGTACATTAGACTATACTATGGTGTATGCACATGTGTGCATACACAGAGTAGCATAAAGTAATATGCGGCATGTGTGTATACATGCCTTGCATATGATGTTACATTACATATTGTACAGTGCCACATGCAGGTATATGGAATATAGTTGTTATAGGTGCAGTACTGACTTATCAGGCAACTCCAGGCTCAGTGGTTGAGAGACACCCACCTACATAATATCAGCTAAGACTTGTGGAGGTGGTTCTGCAGGTGTCACCAGGTTGGCCAGTAGCTCCTTGGTACATGTGAGTGGGGGCTGGGTTGGTGGTCCACCACCTGTTGCACCTTGTTCCCTGGTGACTGCATTTGCATGCTGTTTCGCCCATCTAGTGAGGTTTGTGCAGTGTCTGCACACCTGCTGGTATGTGCGGTTGTGGCCACCCACATCATTAACCCTCCTGCAAAGTTCCATCCACAGGGTATCCCACTGCTGTGCATCCTGTGGCACATGGCTGAACAGGATGTCATGATTATCGAGTAGGTATGGGATGAGGGCCTCATCCTCCAAGTATGTAAAAGGGGGAAGCCTTGCACATGGCAAACCTGGAAGACATAATGATGGAGACAGGTCACAGTACCTCAGAGACATACAGAGCTACAGCTGAACATACATGTGTATCGCATTACTTCAGTTAAAATAGTTGTATTTGCACATGTGACACTCAACGTTGAGTGGATATTATCACCATATATGTGTGTGTGTGTCACCTGATTACATTGCTCATACTCCATGTGGTTGCTGTCTTGATGTGGGCCTGTCTGTTTGCCTGTACTGGTGTTCCTACCTATCAGCACATGGCTAGATGTGTCCACATTAATGCAGTCGACCTTGATGCAGTGTATATGTCAAATATAAGGACGTACACTGCCTTAACAGACATGACCTGTGACCCTGCAGACATGCTCACATAAGGTTTAACATGTATGTGTTCTGCCAAATACATCTACACTGCACTGTACAGCGATTCAACATCATGCCATATATCACCTGTGTTGCACATGTGATACACATGGGACACTGGCTAGCCAGATGGTATTTGGAGGGATGGATATCAACTATGGCATGTACAGTCAAAGTTAACTAGTGGGCTATATGCCATGGGCCATGTATGCATCTAGGATGAAAGGTTACCTGGCAGTAGCTGACAGGTGGGTCTGTGGGGCCAGGTGGAACAGTGCCACATTACTGATCCACAGGGTTAATGATGCATATACCATGCGTTACCATGCGGTCATCACACCATGTCTGAGAGGGGTGCGATGTGCAGCTTTCCCAGACAGGAATGCATAGTATGGCAGGACTATGTCAAGTGTATGGGACAAGGATCTGTCCAGCATGTGGTAGGTGGATGTCCATGAAGTATGTGTTCGAGATTAGGATGAGTACGTGTAGCATGTCCGACATCATTGGGGTGGACATGGATTTATTCAGGATATGCATCATGCTACATAGTGGAGATGGGGAAAGGGAAGGCTGGTGTAGGCTATTGTACATGGCCAATACCCCTTAAAGGAAATATGTGATCTGATATGGGTCACTTGCGTGGTCTGTATGGCTGGACAATGATCTCTATATTCATGAATGTGATCTGATATGGGTCACTTGAGTGGCCTGTATGGCTGGACAATGATCTCTATATTCATGAATGGCACTCTGTTATTATTAGGGTTGCCACATTTGATTCCCTGACAGGTGTGGTGACATAGCTATCACAGGAAAGACAACTGCCCAGCTCCATCCCTCACACTCAAGTGTCCATTATGATGACCGCTGCCTATGTGGTAGATCATGGGTACAGGGTTATTAACATAGGGGTGACAATGCGAGTCAGCTATTACTCCTAGGTCATAGTCATTCGCATACTTCAATAGGCAGATGCTTTCTGTTTGTCTGTGAGGTATGGACTACAATGAAGGGGAATAGAATGCATTAACCCTGACATACTGTACCTGCCAGTGGTGTGATGATCACGTATTATTCAGACACCTTGTGTACTGTTGTTTCTGCCAGCGGTCCTGTTGCTAAACACTCCTGTGACATAGGAATGTACATCTAGTATACCGTAGGTGGTACACAGTATGGGTGATAATGTCCTATGACCTGGCAAGGTTATGATATGCAGTGTGACATCAACCATACTGTCATCTACATCTGTACTGCTGACATCACTTAAGTGATCAAGGTTCATGGCCTTCCAGACCAGACTCAGCAGGGTAGTAGCGCAGTACTTCCCATTTTCAGTGGTGTCTCCCCCTTTGTTGGGTTGTGATACCTGTTGGTGTGCACCATTCAGTGTGTGCATGACCTGACATGGAGCTATGTTTTACATGATGTGTACATGGAGAGCATCTTGTTTTGCCATATGTGTATGATACAACCTGTGATGTGGGCAGGTCCCATGTAGACTGAGTGCAACTTGTACCTGCATAGTTGTGGGTACAGGGGCCTTGTGGTGTACATGGATATATGCTTGTGTACCTGTTGGGGGGAGGGGGCCACATTTTTATATTATCCAAGACCCTATCTGGATTGCTTATTCATGCTAAGCACTTGTTCAGGACTTGTAAACAGTACGTAAGCTAATGATTACTATAGCACTCAATTTTCCACATCACCTACAGGTAA
Organism: Protopterus annectens; assembly: GCF_019279795.1. Lineage (NCBI taxonomy): Eukaryota > Metazoa > Chordata > Ceratodontiformes > Protopteridae > Protopterus > Protopterus annectens. The sequence goes on along the minus strand of NC_056730.1, from coordinate 671,581,608 downwards.
GGGTGAACAGGTTATGTACATACTTTTCTCACTTGCGTAGAGTAATGTAGCTGTTGTACTCACTTTCCTCACTTATCTTGGTGAATGTAGTTCTATATTCAGGCATGTCCAAGAGTTAACTGCCAGTGTTCTTACCTGTCTATCTGATGAATCTGGACATCTTGAGGCAATGTACACATTGCCTCATGTACACAGACAAGCCTCTCCGCCTACCACCCAACACTACAACCTGTGAGAGATGCACTCATCTAGCCAAACTGGAGGTAAAGGTCTCTCCAACCAAGCCTGACCCTGACTGTCATGTGGAGAAGGTACACAGTCGCACAACACCACACTCATCACATAAGCCTCACTGTATCTACCCCACCATTAACTGTGAAAACTACTCGTGTACCAACACATTAGCTCAACGGTTTCTGGAATTCATAAACATCAATGCCCTGACTCAACATATTCACACACACACCAGGGGCAACAATATTCTAGACCTAGTCATTACCAACATGAGTGACTGGTGCTCCACACGTAAAGCCAACTCCTCGTAGGTCCGATCAGACCATGTGCTGAACACCGTTGATATCCACATCCCGCACCTACCCCCCATTAAGCGAACCACAGTATAATATGTCTACAAGGCCAACTATATGCTTCTTAAGGCAGACGTGGTGGATGTCATGACACCCATGCAGATGGACAGTATTGTTACAACTGCTGAATCCTTCACAAATGCACTCTATAAGCACTTACAGGAATACATGGCTTCTGCTATCCCAAACAGAACCAGGACGCTATACTCATAATTAACTAAACCAATCTGGTGGTCCCCTGCCATAAACATATTGTACTACAGGAGGAAGACACTGTTGCAAACAAGAGTACAATACCATGCGTGGAGGAGATCCCTGGCCAGCCTCAGTAAGAAGGTGAGATCCCTTATATGATCCTCCGAAGCTAGCTACAAAAACTATAATGCAACTAATACCAACAACAACCACAGAGCCTTGATGTCAACAACCAGATCTGCTCTGAGTTACAGCACAAAGGCATGAACATTACAGAAACAAGTGATATTGGCAACATCCTGGTAGATCCCTCTCAAAGCTGCACACTCTGAAAGCAATATCACAGCATCCATGGGACCAGACAACATCCCATGCTACATTTTACACGAACTTTGGGTCGTATTGTCTCCTCACCTACACACCATGTTCAATAATAGCCTCACATTGGGCATAGTGCCCCCTGAATGGCACACAGCAACAGCAATCCCACTCCACAAAGGTGGCACCACAATGGACCATAGGACCTATTTCCCTATAGGCCTTACTAGCCTGGTCTGCAAGGCTATGGTCACATCATGGATCACTGTCACAGAGACATTGGGTACCTCCAAACCTTTGACCACTCCCTGTTTGGCATTGTTAAGGCCGGACCATGCCTCCTAAACCTGGTGGTCTTCTTAGAGACAGTTATCAAGGCATTAGATGAGGATAAGGAGGTCCACACAGCCTACCTAGATCTTTCATAGGCATTCAACACCATTCCTCCTTCTGGTATTATCAACATACCCATCCGCCTGAACATTAACCCCTACATCATGTGATGGTTTGCAAAGTGGCTCATGGACAGAACACACACAGTAGGAGTTGCATGCAATAGGTCCGACTGTATACCAGTTACAACTGCCATCCCACAGGGCTCAGTCCTAGGACCCCTCATGTTTGGTATATACTTCTCTGACATACAGACAAGCACAGGAGGGCTTTGGCTGAAAAGGTTTGCAAATGACTGCAAACTAGGGGACATAATTGTTTCCCCAGCTGTTACAGACACCCTTTGGAAGGGTCGCACTGAGGCAGATACCTGGTGTTAATATCATGGCGTCAAGCTGAATGCCTAAAAGTGCATAGTCATCCCCTTTGGATATAACTAATTACCCGTGGACTACCACATAGATGCTAGTCCCCTACATACAAAAAAGGTAATATGGGATCCGGAAACACCAGTAGATAGCAAACTCTCCTTCGATACCCATAATGACAAGGTGGTTAGAATATCCTTCTACATGGCCCCCCTAATCTCTAATGAGTTCACATCCAGATCAGAGGGGCCATTGTGACTCTACACATGTCATATCAGACCCATAAAAGGATACAGCACCCCATTTGGGAAATACCTTACAAGACAACTGCAACAGCTTGGAAGACCACACCAGTACCACACCAAGAGGACTACTGACCTCAAACAGATGACCTATGCAGCCCAACCTATGAAACTCCAGCTGTACTCAGTTGCATACCGCATACTCACAGGTGATCTCTGCTTGACATACAAGGCCCATGTCCAACCCTGAATTGCTGGATATGCTCCACCTAAACAGAAGCCCCTGAGAGCCACATGCTCTAGGGATATACACCTAATCACAATGATGAGTAGGTCATGATGAACAGATAGATTCCTGACCCAGACACTCCGTATGCTTTGGAACGTGATTCCAATGTAAATCAGGCAGGTCCCCTCATGAGCACTCTTCAAGGGAAACCTTGACGTGTGGATGGGAGACAGACATGTACCTGGGGATCACTGCAGTGGCTCTGCTGGACAGAGGCACAATTGGCTCTGCCATTCAGAGGCACAGGGAACCAACCTATGGGGATGGCAAAAGACAAGCCACGCCAGCTAGGCTTACAGATACCCTTGGTAAAACAGCCTAGTACCTACCTTTGCACATATTACTTGTCTTATGTGCATGGATAGTTAAATAGCTTTTCCATTTTACTTTGCTATCATGCTGATAAACTTTCGGCTCACTAAAAGACATATGTATCCTGTTATTGTGTATTGTAAATGCCAATTTACATAACTAATATTTTCCTACCATTACAGTAATGCTATGTAGCTTGTAATACATATCTGCCTACAATACTGTACATTACACAGTTATTGGTACAATATCCCACAATGCAAAACATACTTGCACAGTGGCCCAACCTTCCACATGTTATTCTCTGTATTACACCCATACATATGGCTACAGTTACAATATATCAACATATACTATCCCCTGTTATAGCACATACTTGTTGGACCAACCCTGCCACTGATGTCGGCTGGTGAGGAGTATTTCTGTTCAAAGCCCTTATATAGCACCCCTTGTGGTGTATACGGTGTTTGCCTTGTGACCTACAACAGTACACACAAATACTACAAGCGTGACTATGCTCAATAATACATCACTACAAGATAACTGTTTCCACTATATGGATTGCATGCACTTTAAATACTACAGCATAGTACTACATACACAGACATACTGACTGTTCTACATACCTTATTAGTAACCTGACGTATCTTTAACAGTTGATTCAATCCTTTTCAGTTTGTGTTTCAATGTTATTTGTAATGTTTTGCTGGTATATACGGATGGTTTGAATGTGTGATAACACATCCTTTTCTAGTTGCATATCGGTAACATGTGATATCCTGTCCACCAATTGCTGTTCCAAAGTAGTTAATTGGATGCACATCAGCTGTGCAGCTACTCCATTAGCCGATACCATGGCAACAGTGGTGTATATGTGAGTACTCCTTTTGGGCGTTGTCCGTTTGCCTTACTTTTGAGGGAGACAGCCTAGACGTGTTATAGCAATATATTTCAACAGCTATATAGAGACACACAGAGATATATTAGCTTCATGACTCCCATGGACTGTGTGTAATGGCTAGATGATTTAGTTCTACATGTGAGTACAGCTGTTATATTTCAGAACAGTGATACTTATGCAGGGTTTGTTTGTACCCGATACTTCTGCAGATGTTTAAGTCTGGAAAGGATGTTTGTCCAGCTCAAGGATGTATGGCTATGCATGAACTGTTATGTGGTGTACAGTGTGCTCACCAGACATCCTTGATTTGGTGTACAAGTGTAGCATACTGTGCTGTTACTCACTAATTGCTAACACATCCCGGTGTACACACAACCCTCTGAAACGGGAATAGTGCAAACAAACCCTATTACATCAGCAGCTGTTCCATTGCATAACAGCCACTATTTCACTTAGGGCCATATTAGTGTGTCTCTGAGAAGGTATGTTAAGGCTTCTGCAGATGTCGTACAGTGTGTGAATGATTTGTGATGTTATTACAATTTGTATTGTGATATGTTTTGGTGTGGGGGTGATGGTGGGTGTGCTTAGCAAATGCAGGTGTGTAGGAACTGCTTTTATACATAATCGCTATGTGCATGAGGGTTCCTTCCCTAATTGAACACCTATCCTTTTGTGGACTAATACAATGGCATTTGCAGGCTGATTCATTAAGGCACTGTTATGTGGTTCCTGTATAGCATGCAGGTGATGTTAGTCCTTGAATCCCTTTGGTAATACATCTGAATGTAATAACGTGTTGCTACATGATAGCTGAGTATTTCTGTCATAGGCATTTGCAGTCATCGTAGTTGTGTTGGTGACTGACCATCTTTGGCTAGGGTTGGCACCTTTTCATATGTCCATAGTGGGTCCTTTTCGTGACACACATCTGATTTTACAGGCCATCACAAACCCACATACAGTACCAGGAATAGAACTTTCCTTTCTTGCCTAATTATAAGCTTATTTTTGTAGCAGTTTAGTAGCTTATCCTGTTTCCTGTACCATGTAGGTACTTTAGATACAGAAATAACTATTGTATGCAACTATTACAGTACATATGGGATATAATTATGTCCTACAATCCCAGGACATTTGCCACGTTTAATATATTTGGTCAGGACACAACCATAGCACATATTTGTAATGGTGTATAGGCATATACTCTCCATATCCTTTGTTCATAAAGGTTGGTAGTGGTGGAATGTGTGATTGCTATGGTCTATGTTATACACATATGTGAACATGTCAACTGCTGTACATGGGAGACCTATGGAATTCCAAAACCACAGTGTTCCTATGCACACAGTCCCAGGAACAGACTCCCATACCCCACGTTACTGACATCGACAGTAACCCACGAAGATAACATGAACATGGAACACACACATGCACACACAGACACACTGCTACCCAACACATCCAAACAAACCATCCTACACTATGTATGAGCAGGTGGCCAAGCCCCCCTACACACCCCATGTAGGTGTCTATGCCCCACACACCACCCCCTACTTTAATATTCTACATCCTAGATCGCTCAAACAGATGCACAAAGCTAACCCACAAGTGCACATTACAGTCCCCCAACAACACACACCACACACAGAACACACACTTACACACACTACAGCCCTAAGATACACACGTACACACAGTAACCTACCCAAACCGCAACACCCGAAGCACTGACTAACTGTCCATTAACATTGGGAGATTACACCTCGTGCATCTAATGTTTCAGTACTGTGTTCTTTTGGACCTTAAGCCTCAGGATTATGTGTGTCGGTATGTAAAGCAGTCGGTATGTGGTAGGTATCCCATTTATATGTACCTCCATGGTTATGAAGATGCTGTTAACCTATCTATATATCTACATATATATGTATATCCCCATATATCGACATATCTTTCTCTCTCTCTCTCTCTCTCTCTATATATATATATATGATGATGTGTGTATATATATATATATATATATATATATATATATATATATATATATATATATACATACCTTTCATTGTGTACATGCCAGTTTGTCCTATTTCAACACATTCCTTCCGTTTGTGTTTTATCCTGTCAATATACACGATTGCCATTGGTACATCTCAGGTAGCTTAGTGGTATGTTATTGTGATGAATGTGTAAATGGTTGCGTGTTCTAATCCTGGCACTGATATCTTACCTCTCAGAGCAGGCACTGGTAGTGCAAGGTTGATGAACGCACATTTCAGCAGTTGTGTGTTCCATATGTTTATTATTCTGTGGAAAACTACCTATATATGCAAGCTGTGTTTAAGGTATACTATGCAACATGTACATATCTGTGAAGATTCCTGTCAGGGATATTCCCCATTATTTGGAAACACATCCCTGATTACATTATACAAAACCCCTCACTAACACTCCGGGGAATCCTTGCAGAGTGGGTGGTGAACAGTAGCTACACCCCAGGGATCCCGCAAGTGGCTCTGCTCCACAGAGGGACAGTTAGTTGATCAAAGGGGTGGTGACAGCAGACAGGTTTTGCCTATGCTTATGAGTGGCCTTGGCGGTTGGGCATCTACCTACCTATGTATCTATGAACCTGCACATACAGTATGGACACATGCTGATAGCTTAATATATTGTTCATGTATTGACTTACCTTGTGCCAATGGTGGTTGTGTGTGCAATAGTTGAGGGCTACCTATGTAGGATGCACACAGTAGACCACCTATACATGACAATTTACAGGTGGTTATGTTTGTGTAGCATCCATGCTTGCTGTGTGTGCAGGTGGAGAAGGGTGTCAGTCCATGATTGCCTACACTGTCAGTGTGTGTGTTATACATTCCCTCTTTGCCTAGGCATGGGCATACTGGGCACGCCTCCATCTGCATGCTGGGGCTAGCACAGGGTGTTCGTGGTCTGAGCCCCCCTGTGCCTCTGGGTCCCTTGGCAATGGTGTTGGTCTGTGAGGGCCTTCACCATTCTTTCCCTGCTGCAGCTGTTTCAGCAGGATCATATTGTGTAGCATGGTACATACTATGAAGATGTGGGCACAAGTTCCTGGAGAGTACTACAAGACTCCACCAGATATGTCCAAGCAACAGAACTGTGATTTCAGCATCCCAAACACTCGCTCTATGATGATTCTGGTTTCTGCGTGTGCCTCATTATGGCGTTCTTGCGTGGCTGTGTGTGCATTTCTGATGGGTGTCATCATTCACGGGTTCCAGTGCATAGCCAGCATCCCCCACCAGGTGGCCATATGGGATGTCCCCCTGGCAAATACCTGATACAGCTGTGAGGCATGCCAGATGTGGGAGTCGTGATAGCTTCCAGGACTGCCAGCGCACACATCCATGATAATGCCCTGGGCATTACACATGACCTGGCAGTTGATGGAGGGGAATCCCTTGCGGTTTATGTAGCACCTACCCTGCTCACCAGGTGGTGACTTGATGTGTATGTGCGTGCAGTCTATTGCACCCAGTGCCTCTGGGTAGTCCTCCACATGGTGGAAGAGATGCATATTGCTGGTCAACTCCTCCTGCATTCGGGGGAAGTGTATGTGCTCATTGGCATATGGTAAAATGGTATCCAGGAACTGTGAGATCCCCATGATATCCCCAGTTGTCCTTTGGAAGGTACCTGTGGCTAGTATTCTCAAGCTTACACATACCTTCATGTCCACTGGGACATCTGGCTCTGAGGCGTGGCCGGCACAGCTCAACAAATTGCTGTATGATGTCCCTGTCCACCATGTAACGCTCTACTATCTCCAGATCATGTAGCCCCTGGTAGGTTACCCTGGGTCCGAACACTTGTCTCCTCCTCCGGTGCCTGAGATGGTTGTCAGCATCATCCTCCACACCAACGTCAGTCTCCAACACATGCTGGTGAATCAAAGCTATGGCAGCCCCTAACATATACATATTAAAAATTCCCTGTCTGTATACACCAATGGTGCAGAGTGTCTGAGAATACACAAGTGTGTGTGTGGGGCTTTCACACCTTATACTATTATGCAATGGCTGATGCTGGTGTAATTGCATGTGTTTGTGCTATTCCAACTGCAGGTATCTTAATTATTGGTTTTACAGCAGGTACTGCTATTGTGGGGCGTTTTGTGTTGACTTACACTTGTCTGCCATGATTCATCTATTGCCCTTTACTTCTATTTTCAACCCGATTCACCTCCCATTGTCAGGCATGCAACCAGCTGCCACCTTTCTTGTTTTGTGCTTCCACAACCCAGGATTGTATTGGGAAATGTGTTATGTTGCTGATCTACAGCAAATTTGCTTTGTTCTGCTATGACAGTTCTCTTTTCTTTGCTGTACGGCACCTCCCCTTTCCTATTCTGCAGGTAGCTGCTAGCAGCCTTGTTAGCTGCAGTCTATGGCCCATTGTAAGTTTCTAGGTGTTAATTATTCATTTGTACTCCAATTACCATGCTGCAGCATTTCCTTATTGTCTTCCCGTATCCTTCCTGTTTCAGCTGTGGTGCGCGCCACGCACATCCATTTAACGGGTTTCGTGCGTGTTTTCATCCACGTTCAGATGAACTTTTGGTTACCTCGTGTGCTTTCAGCTAAGCAAAGCTATGGCTACTTCCACACCCCTATCCTGCAGCTTTGCTTAGCAACACCCAACATGGATTAGCAATGATCCAATGTGCTTACAGATACGGTGGCGCGCCCCTCTCTTGATGTCATGTTTACCTCCAGGCCACTCCTCGGTGTTGTAATGCTACGCCATGTGGTACATCCTTACACCAGCGGGACATTTGCGATTCAGTATTACTTGACTCACTTGCATGGCATTGACTGCTAATTCCTAGTTACCCCATGGAACACTGTGACAGACCCTTAGCAACAGGGTTGTGGTGTAGCATGCGTGCCATTGACTATTATGGGGATATCATGAATTGTGTTACATCACAGTTTTATGACATCTAAATATATTTTCATTAGGATCCCTTTTGTGCACTGATGTACTGCGGTTTTACTTTGCGTTGGTGTGGCCATGAAATTAAATGTTAGTTTTTATATGTTGTGCATGTTGTTTTATGCCATTGGCTATATATTTAGCCATTGGCATATATTAACATTATAACACGTAAGTTTGGTCCACTTTCATGGCTCCAATTTTATGTTTGACAACATGTAAACCATTTTTTTTGGTGTACATTGCTATATGCTTACGCTACACCTGCACAACTTCATGAATCGCTATATTCCTTCATTTGCATTCTGCACTGCTGCGCATGGGGTAATTAGCATATTAGCTGCACAGCTCTGGCATACGCTGGTATTGCACATGGAAACAGCTCTTACCTGAATTGCTCGACGGTCATATTTGGCGCTAGATCGCCGATGCTACAATGGAGCATGGCACAAGCTTCATGAATCCCGGGGAATGTGAATTAATATACATTTTTCTGAGGTAAAGAAGTACATTATATTTGTAATTATTGTCATCATTTATTAAGTGCAGTTCACTGCCTGTTTCTGTTTGCAAACCCAAATTACATTTATGCACGACATTTTTAATTTGATACACCAGTCCTCAACCAGTACCGTCCACCACCGAAAAGCTAGCCATATTCTAGTCTGGATTTACTTACAGGTAAAAAAAAGAAATCCAGAAATAATAATCAGACAGAGACCATTCAAGGACTCTTAAAATATTAGTAGAGTGTTAACTTGAGTCATTAACAGAATAAGAGAATGTGAATTAATATACATTTTTCTGAAGTAAAGAAAAGTCTATGGGCAGGATTCAATAATCCCTGCACAGCTCACTAAAACTGCCACAGTGCATGATAGTGCACCAATTTGTATTCAATAACCAGCTCTACATAATGTGTAGAGCTGTGCAAACACAGTAAACATTGTTGCCGGCTAATTACTGCATAATCAACTGAATTAAAGATGGCAGAGCTATTTAACAAGCTATAGAGCAATTGTGTACACTTAGTGTACCCTTCTGCCTTGTATTCCAAAACATTTTGAAATACAGCCACAGAGACTACACTACACTCAAGAGAAAGAATGTTATGGGCTTCTGCTACTCTTCTGAATGTGTATGTGCAACAGGCTCAAGTCTGTGCTGCTGCTGCCTCAGCTGCTGATGATGATGACAAACCTTGGGCAAGGAGGTGAAGAGTATTTAGACCCTGTTTAACTTATCATTGTTTGCATTAGGTGGAAATAGCAGAGTGCTACAGGGGGATAGTGGCTCACTCCTGGAACTCTGTAACCTCTGCCATCTTCACCTGAGATCAGGCCAAACCAAGGGAAGCCAATACCTGTGAAGTCCAAGGTATGTGTAACACTTAGAATATTCACTACATGAACCTTTCAATGACCCACAGCGGACATGTTGAGGATGTCACAGGCATTAGCATCCAGGATTCTACACCAATTTTTGAATGCTATGCTATAACATGTCAGTGACTAATATATTGCCCCCTACCTCTGAGGACAGAGCTAGAACTATGCAGGATTTCTACCCCACAGCACACTTTCCTGATGACCTTGGTGCCATAGAGTTCACACACATTGAGATTAAAGCACCATCCAGGGAATAGGAAAGATTATACATCAGCAAAAATAGGTTCCACTCCATTAACCACCAGGTCATGTGCAATGCTGGGGGAATCATCCTGAATGTGTGTGCTGGCTATCCTGGCAGTTACCATGACTCCCAAATCTGGCACACCTCACAACTCGACCAGAGGTTTTCTAGGGGTAATATCCAACAAGCCCATTTCTGAGGGATGCAGGGCATGCACTCGATCAATGGCTGACACTACCCATCAGAAATGCACACACACCCATAGAGGAATGTCATGATGAGGAACAAGCTCAAATAAGAAATATGATAGAGGATGTATTTGGACTGTTGAAATCACTGTTTTAGTACATAGATACATAAGATGGCTCTTCAATATAATCCCAGTACTTGTGCTGAAATTTTCACAGTCTGCACTATGCTACACAATATCATCTTGTGAAAACAGCTGCAGAATGAACACCAAGGATTAGAAGCAAATGTTTCACCACCACTGACAAGGTCACCACATCCATAAGTAGGTGAGGAGTCAGAGGGGGAACAACCAGCTTCTATGAGTGTAAGTAGACATAGGCATGCACAATAAGCCCTTGATCTGCCAAGAGGCAATGGATAGCACACATGCTGACCACCTAAGTGGTACACCTTTCACCCTATGCACATACATACAGTAAATTTGATGCCAGGTAACTCTCACAAGCTTTACTTCCCCATGTAATGGCTGTGTACTCATACCTCTCAGCTGTACAGATTTTCTCAGAATGTCCAGATTTTTGCCTCATATTTTTGGTCAGTTTTTCATAAAATTAGGATTTTCTGGCAAATTAGTAGCAAATCATTAAAGACTGAAGTAAGAAAAAAATGACAGATATTTGAGTTTCAGACTTCATACCCTTCAGAAAATTCATGCTAATGCAAAACCTGTTATCCTATCAACTTTCTAAGCTACTAAGAGCAATATTTACAAATTGTTCATATTTTTTACCTTTATCCCACTTTTATTTACGGCTTTGTCCAGATTTCTTGTTCTAAGAGTTTGAAAGGAATGGTTTTGCTAGAATCAGACAGAGTCAGCCCCGAATGACAACAGTGGTAACTGTAGGACTATCAAGGTAAGTGTTGAAACTGTAATAGAACAATGAATGTGTAAGAATGTGAATATTATGTCAGATGCCTGCCTAACTGGTACTTGTAAATGTAGCTAAGTAGAATTTGTGTAAGTTGTTCAGCAATGTCATCAATATCTTTTTCCCAAAAACATTTTTATCTTGTTTTCATTATAAACATATGCAAATATACATATAACAAATACAATAAAACAACAACAAAACTATTTACAATATTTACATTTATCCATGATAAATAATCATTTTATCCATGGAAATTTATCAGTATTTGTTCAAAAGGTTTTTCAGTTTTTGCCATGCTATTTCTTTATGAGTAATGTTATGAGTTCTATAACAAATTATTTGCAGTTCTTTTTTTACAAACAACTTTTGCTAAATTAATAAATTCTTTAAACATCAAATCTTGTTTACTTTTCCAGTTCAAAGTAATAACTTTTCTGGCAATTGCAAGAATTGACCAGAGTAACTGAATCTGAGATTTAGGTATTACATTAGGTATAGGAACATTGAATAGGATTAGTGAGTTAGAAATATGACGGTTATCAGACCATAAAGCCTTTACAAAATATCTGAACTATTTCCAGTATTGAACAACATTTCCACATTCAATGAACAAGTGAACCCAGATGGTCTCTAGTAATTCATCACATTTCCAACATTTACTTTCACTGTTTTTGAATATAAGATTTATTTTATGTGGTGTATAGAAACTCCTATTCATAAATTTCCATGTATACAATCTTCAGTATAATGAAGAAGACATACCATACCTAGATTTCAATAACAGTTTTTTGGATTAATCAGATATTTGTTCTTCTTTAATCTTTACATAGCAATTCCAAAAATCTGAGTCAGTCTTTAGAGTGTCTTCTCTTAGTATCTTATAGATAGGTGAGATACTTAATTTTTGATCATCTTTCTTTACAAGACATCTAATAAAAATCTGGATCAAGCTAGGTATAGATTCAGTTTCTAGGCTGATTGATACTTTCATTTTGTTTTCTATAAACTGCCATAATGAGTGTATAAACAACCAACTGTCTTGACTATTTTCAAAACTACACAGAAGAAAGTTTAGTGGTTTAATACTCTTATTTTCAATAAACTGATGCGAGAATATCAAGTTATTTTCTTTTAATTTTTGCATTGCATTGATGCTGAAAGAATCTAGGGAATCAGAGGAGTATGCTGTATGGAATATAAGAAATAGGAATTGTTTAATGCTGTAATTACAATCATTTATATTTTTAAAGTTATTAAATATTTGATTAATGCCATAAGAAAAATGATCAAACTTCTTATTAAATAAACAAAATTCACATAAAAGCCAATGAACTCTACTTATTCCGTATTGTTCCTTAAACTGATTTTCTATAGTTCTGACATCAGTTATATGAATCTCATGTATTATTTTCCAGCCAGATATATAGGTAGGTGAGATCCAATGTAATATTACATTAATTATAACTGATTTGGAATAAAGATCTAAGCTAGGGAATCCTATCCCATTACTGTTTCAAGCTCTAATGTGCCATTTATATGCAATCCTAGGTTTTAAGGGGAACCATAAACATTTAATAGCATTATTGTTTGATAATATCCATTTTCTTTTCAAATTTGTCCATTTTTAGTGACAGTTCTTGGATGTTTGTTATTATAAGATGTATTTTTTTCTTCACTGCACTCTCCTGGTGTAGTTTCTTTGAGTTGCTCATGTTGAGATCTCCAGTAGAAAACTTCTTGACAGGAATAATTAAAAAATTCTCTTGACTATGCATTAATTTTTAGAAAATAATAAAGAGTCTATGTTAATCTGTCTTTTGGTATACTTTTAGTTAGATTTTACTAAAAAGTAAAGCATATTTCCTGTCAGGATATTAAAATCTAAGCATAGCTATGGATCTCTGCTGCTATTAGACTGGCATCTTAGCCATGCCCCCATGCCATCAATATCTGACATGACTGACATCTGTAATATATAGTTGTGCAGTTTACCAAATAAACTGGCCCATGCAACTGAAATATCCACTAGGGAAAAACATTCCAAAAAGTGTACTTATCCCAACAGTCCCACAAGTGGAGCAATAAGCATGATTAAAACAATCTCCTCCCCTTCAGGTTCCTTAGCTACATGGTTAACTTACAGGCTCATAGGTTGGTACTAGGCTATCAGCCCTAGGGCCTATACAAGCCTAGCAATAACAATTCCCTGGCCATTTCTTCCCACAATATTTACTTCCCTGGACCCCTGTCTAGCAAGGCAACTGATGTGATCCCTGTGGTGAATTTCCTATCTCTCATCTAATTGTCAAGGTTCCTTTTGAAGAGGGCCAAAGAGGTGCTCTGCTTGACATGTATGGGCAGTCTATTCCAGAATCTTGGGAGTCTCTGGGTCAGGAACCTATCCTTCCAGCATGTTTTGTTCATTGTGATGACAAGGTTTAGATTTCTGGAGCATGTGGCTCTGAGTGATTGGGATTTCTTTAAGTGTAACAGCTCTGGGTTTGACATGGACTGGTATGTTAAGCAGAGATCGCTTCTGAGTAGACAATATGTGACAGAGTATAGCTGGAGTTTTTTTAGACGGTCAGCATAAGGCATCTGCTTTAGGCCTGTGATTTTTTTAGTGAGGTATTTCTGCAGCCTTTCCAGTTGTTGCAGATGTCTTGAGAGGTACCTACCAAATGGGGAATTGTATTCTATAATGGGTCTAATGAGGGATGAATACAGTGGAACAATGACCTCCTTTTTTCTGGATGAAAAGCTCTTTCAGTATTGATTCAGATTTCTGAGCACTCTGAAGAAGCAAATGAGGAGTGAACTCCTTAGAATTGCTCAATACCAAAATTTTGACTTTGTGTAGCAGATGTAAACATAGGGTAGCCTCTACATTACTGTTAGGTTCTAATGGCTTGCAGCTGTGAATGATTACTTTTACTGAAGCAAAACACAGTAATGTACAGGCACCCTTCACTGAGGTGGGTGTGTCAGTGAGGATATACTTACAAAATGTGAAACTACTTGCAGTGAGCTTTTAAACAAAACCAAACACCCCATATATACCTGTCCATGGCATAATAGTACCATTTACTGCCTTTGCTGAAAAATGCTGTTGACTATCATGTACTTTTATCACACCTTGAAAGAAATATGAGAGAATATGTACTAGAGATTACCTGTGTGATAGTAATACTGAGATGAGGGAATGAGTTTCACAATAAAAAGAAAAGGCAGAGCTGCGGTTTTGCAAATTTATTCATAAATAATGTGTGATTACTCATTCTACTAAATATGTTATGTACAGATTTACAATCACCTGATAATGTCCAGTTGTATGAATTGTTTATTATCGGGTGTGAAATGTTAATCAGTTGCATGCACATTACTTGTTTGCTATTGCAAAGGTGTGTCTTTGGCAAAAAGAGATAACCCACTACAATTGTGTTGTGCAAGTGCAGTACTCTGATGGTTCAAATCCAGAACTGTGTAATTGTTTAACATTTGTTTCCCTTTTTTATCCTTTTTTATTTTCTTTTTTTTTTCTTTTTTTTCTTTTGCCACATGTGTGTCAAGTGGCATAGAGCAAACACAGTTAAATGCTTAAAAATTAAAATTTAATGTCAGTCACCTTCTAGAGCTGAAATACAGTTAGCAGCTTTGTGAGGCAGTTAGCAACATGCATGGTAATGTCTACATAAATTGCATCTGTTACCCAACTGCCTCTGTGACACAAGGTGTAGATACATTGTGCTTAAATAAAGAGTACTTAAGTAAAGTGGGGTTGGAGTCCCACAGTAGTTATTTTTACTGAGGATGGTCATAATGAGTATTTACATAAGTGATATATGTTAGCTATTACCTTTTATATTTGCACGTTGCCTACCTATGTGGATACAGGGTTCACTACTCAAGGAAAAAAGTGAAAAATTGAATTTGTTTTGCCTTCCTTAGCACAAATAGACTCAGCAGTGATGCACAGCCATCAACACCCTGGACAATACTGAATGTGGAAAATGCATCTGCTGCCTAGATTTCTATGTGGTACCAGGTGTAAGTGCAGTGAGTTCATGGTCAGAACATAGGTGAACTAGGGTTCAAATTTAGCACACTCCCCTTTTTAGTAAGGGAGTCTCACTGCAAGTTTTCACAAACCTTTCATTAAAAGGTAATAATACATACCGATAGCTATGCATAGCAGGTTAATTGAGAGAAAAATATCATTACTTATTGCATACACATATATTTGTAGGTATCATATGTGTTATGTATCTAACTGGTTTACTTTGATAATGATAATGCAATAAAAATGATGTTGCATATCTGTCTTGGACACAATAGTTTACTGACAATCATCTACACTTGTCCGCTAACCCTAGTTTAACTACTAATTACCTTTAGCAGTGTGTAGATCACCAAAAACATGTGCCAACTCATCCCATTGATCCCTCTAAAGGCATGGCTTAAAAGCCAAGTCACCTAGCATTTCAGTGCTGACCTTTGCACAAAATTTGATGAGGTATAGTAGCACAAATGCCATAAATCAATGCCAAGTCACAGATCAGCATTGCTGTTTCATAAACACCCTTCCTCTTTGATTGGCAATGTTTCTCTTTGCTTACCATCATGTAAATTTGGTTGGCATGACTGTGCTTGTTTGTGCACTGGTCATAAAATTGATATCACAAATTAGCAGGAAAACATTACAACTGTTGATGGAGGACCTTTGCAAACATGGCAGGAGATGGGAAGGATGGTGCCAAATACAAGGCACAGAGGTGAGGTGTGGTGGAGTCAAAGATATGTGTTATGCTCCTTGTGAAGTGCAATGGCAGTAGGCTGCTGCAGAGGGACTATACCGGGTCTTGGTATACTATGCACTGAACAGCAGTGTAGGCACCAATACAGTGACGTAAGGAGGTGCAAGCAAGCACAACTCAACCAGTGACTGGATGAATTTACAATTGCTGACACCCCTATTTGTGTAATTATACAGATTAAGCAACTTTAAATGTTATGGGCCACTGTAGATACCCAAGAGTGGTACGCATCATGTTATTATGTTTCTTTTTCATTTTCTATTTTACGGCTGCAGAAGAATAGTAAACAAGTTGGCACATGCTAAGAGGTTGGAGAGACTCATAGAGGCAAGGGCTATGTAAGCACGACAACCGACCCTGATTGTGATAAATATATTATGAGACTATAGATTAGTATCAACAGTAAACATGCATGATTTTTTCTGTAGCTCTTGGTAATTGTATTAGGCAAGTGCAATAGTATATTCAGATTATGTGGGTTCAATTCCCATAAGTAACTTATAGATAGACATTTAACAAATATCATTTTTACAGCAATATTGGTTTTAATGCCATGTTGTTAAGTTAATCTGCAGTATCTTTTAAAGCATATATGAAATATGTGCATATTCCAAGGATAACTTTTACAGTCATTTATTTTGATTGTTAAACCTCTATAGCTAGAACAATAATAAAAGGATATTTACTGTAATAAAGCATGAATGTGACATATCATGGTTCTAAGCATCTCTTTTCTTCTTTGTTTCACCCCATCCCTTATCTTTTTTTTTTTTTTTTTTTTGTAGCTTAACTGGAATCACACTGTTCTGATGTCATACTTTCTGCCAACAAACCAAATGGTTTCCAGCACAAGGAGGTAGGTCAACTGCTGCAACTCAGCCTGCCAACTCTCCACTGGCTGTTGCACCAACACTGAGCACCTCTTGGACAAAACTTGGCATTATTGCCTCTACAGACCCTGCATTTCTTGGCTCATTCACATCAGGTAACATTACCCTGACTGCTGGTGCATTGGTACCCTCTTGGAGTATTGCTGGAGGTGGTGATTATGTCACCCACCAGGAGCTGCCAAGGAGTGGTGTGTGATGTAATAGAAACTGGCCTTGGTGCCTCCATCAGCCTCCTGGAGATTTTGCTCATTAAAATAGAAAAGAGGCTTCCACATCAAGCAGTCTAACAGGGAACCGTGGAAGGCGATAGTGATGTCAGTTCTGAGGGTAAGGACTAGACTGTCACCATTCCCATGCTTGTTGGGCATGTGCCTTCAATGTCCCTTACCTATCCCCAATCAGGGTGTCTTCCTACCATTTGTGTCCATCACCATCCTTGTGTCTGTCTTGTTTGTCCTGTTTGTCTGGACCTGCTTCCCCAAGTACACTACCTATCTGACCCTTACACTCCTATTTCCCTTTCCTAGCATTCCTTTCCTTTTGAAATCCAAAATTAAAAAAAAAGTGTCCCATACATAGCTCTCCACTTCACATGCATTTCTTCTCAATGCAGTTGATTTACCCCAATTGGCTATACAACATCATTGCATTATTGTCATCCATGACAGTCCAAATTCATCAAATATTCTCTGCATGTGCACATTACTGTGTTAAAGAAGAGGAGACCTATGGTTCTTTCCTAATTTCCTCCTGCCAATTCATTTATTGCTTCCCCTTTGTTCTTTCCCCGCTTTTCTCCCCCATTTCACCACTTTCCTATCTACCGCCTATTCACACCTTTAATTTGGTCAAAAAATAGAATTACACACAACACACATGTCCAGAATTTGCCTATTAAAAAGCCTTTACTTTTTCTTTTTTTATTTCTTTTGTTCAAAGAAACTTTATTGTTATTTTACCCCCAAAGAATAAATAATATATAATCAAATATAATAGTATTATAATGGTACTGATAAAATAATGAAATTACAAATAAGAAATACATTTAAATATGTCCAATGTATGCAAAGACTTGAGAACAGCAAATGATAGTGTTATAGCTTAATTTCTTCATTACAAAATCTTTCATTTTCCTCCTCCGTTACATCTTTAAACATCAGAGGCAGACTTCTGCTGATAAAAGTCAATAAGAGAGATATTACTTTTGTCCAAGTATTATTAGTAGATTGAGTGGAATTAATCCTTTGCTTTTTACTTTAGTCTCTCTGAGTACTGTTTCTTTTAAGAAGGAAAGAAAGTCTTCAAAAGATGGCGATGTAGTTGTTCTCCACTTCTTAGTAATACATTTCTTTGCTACCACAAGAATTGTCCATAAGAGAAAAAAATAACATTTTTCAGATCACCTCCTTCATTTACATTAAATAAGATTAAAACTTGGATGACAAAAAAGTATCAGGAAGTAAATCTTTTAAGAAATCATCTATTTTACACCAAAATAAACTCAAGGAGGAATAGTCAAAGAATATATATAACCAATCAGCTTTACACTCTTGCAAACATTTCCAACGCAATATATTATTTCCATTGAGTTTGGCTATTTTATTTGGAGTTAGAAAAGGCTTTATGTAAAGATTTCCATGCAAATATGTGCCAGTGGTGAGACCATGAGGTATGTTTCACAGACAATAATATTTGAGATTTATTCTGTGAGGTAAAATAGGAGACATGACTCAAAGTGATATGGTTTCCATAATTTAAAATGTAATTGTATTTTATATTCTATGAATATTTTGTAAAGCTTTGAAATTAAATTAGAGAAAATTAATTAATTTGGGATTTTCTTAAAAGTGAGAGTTGAGAGAGATATACATAGTTCCTGTGTATATGTTTTCACATTCTGATAAAATAACCAATCCTGGGAGCTCAAGTCAAACTCTATAAGTTGTTGAACAACTTTGGTTTTCAGTTCTTTAAAACACCAATGTTGCCAACAAACAAATATTCTTGGTTTCCCAAACAGCAAACATATGACTGTGTTTTATTAAAAAAGTATTTGGTGATGCTAAAAGGGATAATAGATTCAAACCAGATTTTAACATCTTTATTATAGAGAATTATGTTCCTAAAAGATTTTAGTATAACATTTAAAAAGCTTGGGTTTGAAGAGGGAGAAACATTATGCTGAATGAAATTACAAAGATAATGCAAAACATTATTTAGATTACTTGAATTATCATTACCTACTATATCATTCTTATTATTAAGAAAAGATAAATGTAAAGTTTTCCAGTTAGAATTCTCATTAGGAACAATCCAAATTATTGATGATTTAATATAAGTATCAATATCAGGAAAAGTGATTTCCCCAAGGTCCTGTGGTCTAATGTGATAAAGGAATGCTATTCTAGATTTATTAGAAAACCAAATAAATTGTGATAATTGTTTATTTATTTCACTAATGTATTGTTTATTTGGAAAGAGAGACAGGGCTTGTATTATATACAATATTTTGGCATCTTCATTAATTGAAATTTATCTTCAAATAAAATGACAAGCTTGTCACATTTTAGAAATAAGATTATTAATATTATATGTATGATATTATCATAATTAATGGTTATCATTTCAACTATAGATGTCAGTAAAATAATACTTAAGTATTCAAGTGAAGAGACTTGGTTGCCAATAATATGATTTTTTTTTTGTATTTGAGTTTGTTTTATTTAATACTATAAAATTAAATTTAGATTGAGTAAAGTAAAGACTTGAAATAGATTGAAATAGTTTTATTGTAGATTCTCGTTCAAAAAAAGTTGATCTTGAATTTGGAAATGTAAAAAATATATCATCTTCATATAACATAACCTTAGAGGAGTAATGATTAAAAATATCTACGCCAATAATATTTGGATTTGTATGAATTAAAATAGCAAAAATGTCAATGGCTAAAGCAAATAAAAATGGAGAAAGTGGGCAACCTCATTTAGTACCTTTAGTCAGGGAAATATATTTTGAACTAAGGGGACAATTTTAACATATGAAACAATATTTTTATAAATATTCTTTAAGAGTGAAATTAAACTTTTAGGAAAATCAAATAGATCTAAGATTTTGAATCCGTGTTTGCAATTCAAAGAATCAAAGGCTTTTTCAATATCTAAGCTAATTAATAAAGCTTCATTTTTTTCTATTTAAAAAATCTGTAAGATTTAATATGCATCAAATATTATCACGTGTTTGTCTTTGATATATAAAACCCATTTGTTCAGAATGAATTATTTGAGCTGTAGATTATTTTATTCTGTCAGTAATAACAGACACAAACATCTTTTAATCATTATTTAAAAGCAAAATAGGTCTGTAAGAAGAGCAGATCTCTGATTTTTTTATTTTCTTTTAGTATGGGAGCAATTAATGAACATTTCTAGGAAGGTGAAATCTTTTCCTGAGATTGAATCTCATTATGTGTTTCACGAAACAAAAAGATACAATATGGTGAGAGTTTATAAATTTCTATTATTATTCTATCCATACCTGGAACTTTGTTAGATTTTGATTTTTTTTTATTTTATCTACAGTTTCTTTATAAAAATGTGTTGATGCAAATCATCTTAATTTTGATGGAATTTTATTAATATTAAGATTATCAAGGTTTAATATCGGCGTTGCAGTTTGAGAATTAAGATTTCGATTTTGAGATGTGTAATAAAATCTAAAAGTGTCAAGAATTTCCTCAATATATGTGGTATTTTTTTATTTCCTTTATGTCTTACTTCAAAAGCATATTATTACTTTTTGATTGCATCTTGATTCTTTTTGAAAGATTGTGCATATGTTTGGGTGATGAAAAGTAGGAGGTCATTTCTCCTCTTTTGAGTGCCAGATTTGATTTATGAGATAAAATGTCAATATATTTTTTATTTAAAATTTCTATGTCTTTTGTATTAGATTTGTTGTTTTTAATATTTTTAGATTTGGCCTGTAGGAGTTTTATTTGAATGGTTTGTAGTTCTCAGTCCCATTGCTTAATTTTATGTTTATACCAAGTTAAAAATTTGTCAAAAATGTAGGCTCTTAATGAATCCCAAATCATAACTATGTTAATGTTAGATGTATTATTAGATTCCAAGAAAAAATAGTTCAGAGACTAACTAAGGTTTAAACTCCTTGAGTTTAGTTATATATAGAGGAATTCTAGTCAAAAACGATAATCTTTTGAAATTATTTTGAAAGTTTAGATTTAGAGCATCATGGTCACAAATAGGACAACAAATGGTTTTGATCATGACAAAGTAATATTCTATCTATACCAGGATGTGTGCCACATTTATATTCCTGATGAAAAAGGGCAATAAGCAGGGGTCCTTCATATTGAATGTATCATTTAAGTTAAGAGATTCTATCCATTTTATGAGTGCTTTTGCAGTAGACATAGGGTTTAGTTTCTTCTTATTACTAATATCTGAATCTTCTAATATGACATTGATCTCAACCTATAATTAAATTGCCTTTATATTTATCAAGTACAATGTATAGATGTTTCTTGGCAAGACTTTGTGCCATATTTAGAAACCAATAAAGATTTACTAGAGTCCATAGCCTATTATAATACCTAAAACCTGTAAAGATAAGAAGACCTTCTTGGTCTAAATATTTATAAATAATTTCTGGAAAATCTATATTTTCTTCCAAAGAATCACGGCTCCTCTTTTCTTAGTTTTAAAGGAAGATTGAGCTAAAATTATATATTTGCCTGGGTTCCTAGTATTTTTCCATTTGTTTTGATATGGGTTTCTTGAAATAAAAACATTTGAGCCTTATGTGTATTTAAATAATGTAACAAGTTTGATTTTCCTAGGATTATTTAAACCATTAACATTTACAGATAAAGATAAATCCATCTATATGATAAACTTGCTATTTTTGTACCTTTACTAGATTTAAAGAAAGAAAATAATGTAACATAGTAAGCAACAGAATGCATCTTATAATTGTGGAGCATAGAAATTAATAGCTCAAGCCATAAAAAGACAAATATATAGAGAGAATAAAGATAATAATAAAGTTGTAAATAGTACATATTAACTACAAACATGAAATTATCAAAATTCCTAGTCCAATAGACACTCAAAAGAAACCTATTAGACTATCCCACACTACCCAACCAATCTATAAGCTGAAGTATTAGCAAAAAGAACAAAACTCTGTTTGAGGTCTGCAGTAAGTTGTTTAATTAATGGAGACATTGTAATTTTGGTGAAAAAATGTATAAAACACTATAATATATAAATAAATAAATTGATAGATAAATACATAGCAAATATGTAGAACATATAGTGAACTATTATATAATGATAAAGTGAACAATCACTTAATTTCTTTCCTCTTTCCTCTCCTATCTCTCTCTCTTTGCCTGTCCATCATCTCCTTTTCTTTTCCCCTTATTTCTTCTTGAAAAAGACATACATATAAATACTAGATGATGAACAGTAAATGAAGAAAGATCGAGAAAAAAAGAATAATAATATATATAAGTGAATAAAGATCCAATATTGTGAATAAGCAGTATGCTAAATTGCCTTTGTTCTAACTCAATAGAGGTGATTAATTGTCAAATGTTTTATATATGAATACATGCAATCTGTTTGTTCTGATGAAAAGACAGATGAAACTTGATTCCAGTCTGCACTGAGTTGAGTGCTTATGTTGCTAGTTTTATTTGTGGATCCTGATGTTACTTTCAGCTCAACTACTCTTGCATTTACATTTTTTTATTTCTTTTGCATTTATTTTCCCTTCTCCTTTCTTTTATTCTTTATACTCCTTCCTCTTTTCTAGAAATTGGATATCTACAAGTCAGTTATTTAATACTATGATAAAAGTTCCTGACTGCTACAAGATCAATTCATTACTTCATTGGGATCCAATATAAAGTACACTACTCTGAATGTGTAAAAAATAATAACTAATAAAAATGTTGAAACTATCCAACCAGAAGAAAGCAAATCTGGTAATAATATAATTTAATGGCTTCATA
Source organism: Protopterus annectens (assembly GCF_019279795.1). Lineage (NCBI taxonomy): Eukaryota > Metazoa > Chordata > Ceratodontiformes > Protopteridae > Protopterus > Protopterus annectens. Next base: position 671,558,523 of record NC_056730.1, on the reverse strand, counting down.
AAGCATGTGAAATTGAAAACCAGAAAAAAAATACATATAACAGAGCAGACCATTATCTGTATAATTTGCCACCAATAGAATTTGACACATTATGAATACATTTTTAAATGTACAGAAAATTACTAATTTTACTTATGTGAAAACATCTATGATTAATTAATCAAATAAAATGCAAGCTTGTACAGATTTTAGCTAAGAGTCTCATTTCATGAAGTATTCATATCAATAAAAATCATAACTTTGTCTTAACTCCAGTAAATCAATTATAATAAAAGAAAAAAAAACAGAACTCTGAAAAGCCATGAAATATATAAGCACGTGTCAGCATATAATGGTCAGAAATCACTTGTAACACATGAGGCTAACATTCCTGTCAGAAAGGCTCATAGTAAAACATTAAAATGATATCACTGCCATTTTTTTCAACATATATAATTGCAATAAATTAATATGTAAATTGTTAAAATTTATTCATCTTTATTAAGAATATAAATAAAGATCAAACAAGTATAAAATATGTACAAAAAGTCAGCGTGATCCATATAGAGGAAGTAGAATAATGGAAGCATGAGTGGCTTCCTATGAAGAACGTTAATGTGGGGAAAAATCTCATAAGCTAAGAGTGCTAAACTGCCATGAATCAATGATGCAAGCTCATGAAGCAAGGCACGACATAAGTGGAGAGAGAAAAATAGTAACTGCAGTCTTGGGAAGCTTTCAAATAATTAAGTGGTTCCAAATTAAAAAAAAAAAGTAAAAGAAAGCTTCCCAGAGAGTTTAAGCTAATGGGAACATTGGAGAAATGTAAAGTAAAAAGAAAAGGAAAATGCACCATTCCTAAGTAAATAGAAAGCAGAAGTAAACATATGAAGACATACACTCTACTGTGTAATCTGCTATTATAGAGAGTGAAAAAAATTAAGAGAAAAGAGATTAAACAGTGCTACTGTCAATTCAAGAAGCAATGTGAATAATAAGGTGATTATGAGTTTTAAAGGATGTATCAAAGCTATAGTTTAGAAAACATCCGTAATAGGCTAGATAAAAATATTTATGAAAGAAAAAGTTACCTGTGGCAAGGCAGTAATATCTGACTGACACAGAGAAGCTGAGATACCCACTTTGAGTTCAGAAACATTAATAGATGTATGTATTCACATCAATGAGTGTTTCAGCAGTATATATTTTAGAAAATATTCAGTGGTTTCAGTTGCTTTCAATATTAAAAAAATCTGAAACAAGCAATACTTTTGGAATAAAATAAAAGGATTTGTTCAGTAATAACAATTATTTTATGACTGTGGATTTTGAGGCTTTCTTGGTACAAGTTGAAATAGGATCTGTTTTTGTTTTGTTTCTTTTCCTTCATATCAGTCCATGTATTTTTATCCTAAGTTCTTTTCCAAGTAGGGGGTGACCAGTCCATGTCTTTTGTCATAGGCATAAGTTTATTATCTTTGGCAAATGCAGAAGCTTCTTCTAAATTATTAAAGATTTTTATTCCATTTGACAGATGTATTTTTATTTTTGCTGGGAAGATTATCTGAGATTTTAAACCATTTTGTCTAAGAGTTTTCACAAAGGGCCAACAAAGTTTACTCAGATCTATTGTTTTAAAATAATAGTCATTATAAAATCTGATTGCATTTTGTTTGTATTTCAAGGGGGCTTTCCTCCATGCACTTTTATGTATCAGTTATTTGTCTATATAAGATAAAAAATGTATAGCAATAGATATCAGACAAGAAGTTGAAGAAGAGGGAATAGGTTTGCCTATAGCTCTGTGAGCTCTTTCAACACCATAGAAAAAAACCTTCCTGAAGATTTAATATTTTGGGAATCCAAGTATTCAGGAATGCAATTAAATCCTCACCTTCAGTTTGTTTCAGGAAGACCAAAATATTTACATTGTATCTATTTTCTCTATTTTCTAAATCATCTATTTTGTTTAGAAGTCAGGTGTTTTGTTTTAGTAAAAAGTCAGTTTGTGATTTCTCTTCTTTCAGTCTGCCATCCATGTCATTTAAAGCATTCTCCACATCAAAAATTTTGGTTTGTTGTTGTAACATTTCTTTAAAGGCATCAGTTTGTTTGAGACAGTTTTCTCTTAGATTTTCTAAATTCTCCCAGAACCCATCTCTTTTCAAGAATAATTCCTGAAGGGTAGCTGCCACTAGTTGTAAATCCTTTCTCAAAGAAGTGTCATCATGAGAGTGCTTAGAATTGCTCATCTTCATTCAGTAGTTCAGTCTCCAAGTAAAAGTGACAGGAAAATTTTTGTAGAACTTCACAAAAATTGGAAAACAAAATAGTCAGAACTGTTACCAATTAGTCTGTGGTAAGAATAATAAAAAATAATTATTTTCTTGTAATTAAGACTAATTCTACAAAGCTCTGAAAATATGCTGTCTTCACTTAGCCATCTTAGCTCCACCTCAAGCCTTTACTTTTTGTCTTCTGCAATTGCACAGAATTTGGTATTACATACCAACACCAAGCTGCAGTGAATGGCTCATTGTGTACTATGGCAAAACCTGGTGAATTTTTGCCATTAACTGCACTAGTCCAGTTATCTCTGTGCAATACTGCTTAAACTCTCTGTGCTATAGGAACACAGACTTACAGCAGAGTAAAGCCACTACTTTAAAACAGTTAGTCTGATAGTTCTGTACACTGCTGGATGCAGGAAAGTACAACTTCCTATGTGGAGTATTGACATAAATCACTTAGCTGAAAACTGTTTTGCCTATAACATCAAGGGTTCAATTCCAGATGCCTCTCACATCTTTTCTTACTGTGATGTTATATTTCTATGATATGTTTAATAACCCACATCGTGACATTTGCCCCAGTTGTTAAGTTCTCATGGAAGTATATTGGATACTGGCCAAAACAAATTATTTGCATTGACATCCATCCCCACAAATATTACATCTTTATCCTACCTTGTTCTGTTTGTCATAAGCCTGTTATTCGTCTACTAACCCTTCTTTAACCCATGTCAGTCATCTTATGCTTCAGAGCATGGCAGATTAATAATTAGAACAGACCAAAAACATGTCCATGAGTGTTACATTTCAACAAACATTGTTATGTGTATGTCCATTCCTCCATATATGCACCCCATTCACTCTCACCCCTCTTTATGGGTGTGTATCTATTAGGCTGATGGATCTACAGGTCATATCAGGGTATCTGCATATTGGCCTGACAATGCAGATGGATAGTACAAACATGTTACCTTGATCCAGTAGGTGATCTGTGCTCTGTAGCATGCAAGGTTTCAATCTCTGCTGCAGGATTCCCTTTATGTCATGTTCAGGTGATGATGGATGAAATGTTCATCTAATTTTATGTGGAAACTGTCCTTAGTGTGAAGAAGCATACTGCACAGAATTGTTGGGATAACCTTGCCCTACACAAATAGTTAGCATATCTGCTCAGTATAATTATCATTTCAAAAGATATACCACCCCCTTGTTACTTGTAGAAAGCTGTGCACAGAATTAACTTGTGATTTGCACTGAGGCCTGCAAAACAGCTATTTGTTGTACAGGTGTATTGAGGTAGGCATTACTGGTACAATTTGGAGAAGACACATGCTTTAGTGTAGTAATTGACTGTCACATTTGCAGTCCTCATCACATTTACGTAGCTAATGACATCCTGATATCATTTGTAAAATAAATAAATAAATAAATAATAATGCTCTGGATTTGAACCCTGGCTAACCTGTGCTTTGACTACGCGCTCATTACTCTTACACCCTGTGTCACAGAGAAAGCCAGGTTATGGGTCCATTTTCCATACTCAGTACTGTCCCAATTGCTGATGGCCACAGATCACCATTGACCCTATTTGCACAAAGGAAGGCAAACCAAATTAAATGTTACATTTTTTAACTTAAGCAGAGAACCACATTTGCTCACCTTTAAACATTGCATATACAGGGAAGGCAAGGCCAGCAGTTACTTATTTAATAAAAGTTTGGCCCAATCATTTCAAAGATAGACTACAGCATGCATATCATAGTAAGTGCCATTAACTTTCTCCTGTAACATATCTTGCAAGCCAGACACATGGAACAATTACAACAACCAAAAGTGTTTCACACTTAACCCCAATCAGGCCAGTTACTGTATGTCCCCATTTGTGCACAATTTGGCAATGGGCACCAGTGGACACTGCTACTTCACAAGTCAATGTTGAATTCCTGCTGGTCGAATCATGCATGCACTAATACTTTGCCATCACCTATGCAAATGAGCTTCTTGGTGATGTACTTTGTGATGAGATATATATCAGGTTAAACCATGCTTACTAGGCTGTAATCTTCCAATACATGGAAATGCATTCATAAACAAAAGAGAAGGGCAGTGACATGTATGCTTCCCTGAACACACACTTTCTGATATTCATGTTGACCTGCGGTGATGCTCTTCCACATGATGTATCAGGACTTGGAACATTGTCAGATAGGCTCCAGCATTACAGAGTGTAACTGCATTGTTACATTTGGTATGGGTTTCTAGTCACACTAGACAATGGGCATCCATGATCAAATCCCATTGATATTGTAAGTAACCTGTTTTAATGCGGGCATGCCTTCATCTGGATGTGAAGACACATAGGTTCATAGGTTCATAGGTAGGTACTAGGCTATCGGCCCTAGGGCCTATACAAGCCCAGCCAAAAAGGTATCCTGGCTTTCGCCACCCAAGAAAATTATTTTCCTGTGCCCCTGTCAAGCAGAGCCACAGAGGTGATCCCCAGGGTAAATTTCCTAATTTCCATCCAATCATCAAGATTTTTCTTGAAGAGTGCTGCTGAGGAGCTTTGTTTGATATAGATAGGTAGTTTGTTCCAGAGTATGGGAAGTCTTTGGGACAAAAATTTATCCCTCCAGCATGTTCTGTTTATTGTGGTGAAAAGGTTTAGGTCGCCAGAGCATGTAGCTTGGTGGGATTGGGATTTCTTTAAGTGGAGCATGTCCAACAGCTCTGGGTTTGACATAGCTTTGTATGTTAGGCAGAGATCACCTCTGAGTAGGCAATATGTGATGGAGTAAAGCTGGAGTTTTTTGAGATGGTCTGCATAGGGCATCTGTTTGAGGCTGGTAATCATCTTTGTGAGGTATTTCTGCGGCCTTTCCAGTTGTTGTAGATGTCTTGTGAGGTACATACCAAAAGGGGCGTTGTACTTTATAATAGGTCTAATAAGTGATGAGTAGAGGGGAACAATGACCTCTTTTTTCCTGGATGAGAAACCTTTTGTGATGAGGTGTGCCATGTAGAAGGATTTCCTGACAACTGTGGAGATGTTATTATCAAAGGAGAGACTACTGTCCACCTGTGTCCCAAGGTCTCTTATCACACTTTTGGTGTTAAGTAGACTACCATCTATGTGGTAGCTCATGGGTACAGAGTTTTTACCAAAGGGGATGACAATGCACTTTTTGGCATTGAGCTTGAGGCCATGGCTTTGACACCAGGCATCTGTCTCAGTGAGGCCCTTTTGTAGGATGTCCACATCATTAGGGGTTTCAATTATGGCTCCTAGTTTGCAGTCATCTGTGAACTTTATTAGCCAAAGACCTCTGTGTTAGCCTATACTTCAGAAAAGTAGATACCAAACAGGAGAGGATCCAGGATTGAACCCTGTGGTACTCCACTTGTCACTGGTCTGAAGTCAGATTTGGAGTCGGCAACTTTCACAGTGTGGGTTCTGTCAGTGAGCCAGCTGGCAACCCATCTTGTAACATAGGGATTTATACCTAGTTTAGTGAGTTTATCTATAATTCCAGAGTGGGAAATGGTGTCAAAAGCCTTGACAAAATCTAGACAGGCTGTGTGAACCACCTTACCCTCATCTGTGCCTTTGGTGACTGCTTCAAAGAAGTCAATCAAGTTTAAGAGACATGATCTGCCTTTTACAAACCCGAACTGGGAGGGGTCCAGAGTTTGGAGATTACCAATGTCTTTGTTTATAAGTTCCATGATGATACGTTCGATGACCTTGCAGACCAGGCTCATTAGGCTAATGGGGCTGTAGTTCCCCAGGTCCATGGTGGCTCCGCCTTTGTGGAGTGGGATAACCATTGCTGTGTGCCATTCAGTGGGCACAAAGCCTGAGGTGAGGCTATGATTGAACATGGTGCTTAAGTGGGGTGCCAGTTCATTCTGTAGTTCAGCCTGGGCTGCTGTCAGGTCCCATGGATGCTATGTTCTTAGCTTTGCAGAGTGTGGTTTTTACCTGTGCAACCATGATTACAGGAACTTTGCCTTCTTCTGGTATAGAGATGGGCCCTTTAGGGGGTGAGGGGGGTAAAGTTAGCACTGAACCTATCTGCCAGGATGTTGGCAATATCAGTTGGTTCTGTATATTTAGTGCCATTGTGCTGTAACTCAGAGCAGATCTGAGTGTTGCCATTGAGATTCTTGACATAGCTATAGAATGCTTTGTGGTTGTCTTTAGAATCAGTGGTGATTTTGTTTTCATAACTAGCTTTGGAGGATTTTATGAGGGATCTCAGCTTCTTACTGAGGCTGACCAGGGAGTTCTTCCAGTCATGGGATTTTACTCTTTTTTGTAACAGTTTCTTTCTTCTGTTATAGAGCTTGTTTATGGCAGGGGACCAGCAGATTGGCTTCCTTTTTTTGGAGGATAGCATCTTGGTTCTGTTAGGGATAGCATGATCCATGCACTCGTGTAAGTGCTTATAAAGTGCATTTGTGTAGGATTCAGCAGTCATACCTCTATTGTCCATCTGCATGGGTGTCGTGAAGTTTGCCACTTCTGTCTTAAGAAGTGTAAAGTTGGCTTTGGGAATTTCTTTACAGTGGTTTCCCTAATGGGGTGTGGTGGCAGAATGTGGATGTCTATGCTGATTAGCTTGTGGTCGGATCTGACCAGCAAGGAATTGACTGCTGGTGTGGAACACTGGTTGCTCATGTTAGTAATGATTAGGTCTAGGATATTGCTGCCCCTGGTGGAGGTGTGGATAAGTTGATCCAAGGCATTGGAATTTATGAATTCCAGAAAACGTTGAGCAAAAGAGTTGGTAAATGAGTAGTTTTCCCAGTTAATGGTGGAGTAGTTGAAATAGCTCATTATTAGGGTATTGGGTTGTACCCTAATATTTTCCAGTGTATCAAGAAATGAGGAGTGGGAATCCTGGAGCATGGTGGGGGATCTGTAGCAAGTTACAATTTGGATTGCTGTCTTGCCCAGAGTTAGTTGCATTTGGATAATCTCAAATGCATTATGCTGAGCAACTAGCCTGGAGGTGTGGATATCCTTAATGAATATGGACACGCCTCCACCTTTAGTGTTTCGGTCCAGGTTAGGTGGCCGAAAGGTGTGATACGAATTGTAGCCTGGTAATGCAGGGGTGCTCTCTGGAGCCTTGAACCAGGTCTCAGTTACTGCACAGATATCGATGTTCTCCATTTTTTGGAGTGCCTCGAGAGAGTGCTTTTTGAGGTTTAGACTTCTAGCATTGAGTAGAATTACCCTCAGATTTCACATGTATGTGTCTGTCACATTGGTGGTCTTGTCATTTGAACCTTGCCCAAAAAAGACACTATATGGGTGGCAAGAGTCTTAGCCAGTAATCTAAATCCCAGGGGCGACAGGTGCAGACCATTTCTGGCAAAGCATTCGTGGTTTGTCTAGCATGTCGTCCCAAGCAGACAGATACTGGATCCCCCTTGAATGACACCAGAAGCTTAGCCAATTGTTGAAGTTAATCATTTTGTCCTTATACTGTGGTATAATTCTGGGCAAAGGCAGGATGCTACTCAGGGCTAGGATCATACCTGCCTGGGCCACATGGTCTAACAGCTCTTGCATGTCTCTTTTCATGTAGTCCAGGGAGGTGCATGTCAAGTCATTCACTCCAATATGAATAATGACAGAGTCGTATTTGTACTTGTAGTGGAGTAACTTGAGTGCATGCGTTATGTGGCTGATCCTGGCACCCAACAGGCAGCTTACCGTAATTTTTTCCTTGTTCAGTCTGATAAGTGGGACATCAGTGTGCCTGACTACAGAGTCACCTATGACTAAAGTGTTTGGTTCATTGTCTTGCCTTAGAGGCTGTTTTTGGGTGGCACACTGATGTTGTGATCTATGTGTTGCTTGGGTTGTGATTGGTGCCTGTGTTTCAGCTTCAGAGGTCTTCGTTGCTTGGGTAGGTTAATGTTAAGGGCCTCTGCATATGTGGGTTTCATGTTGCTATGTGTGGGTGTTGTAGGGCTATGTGTTGCTTGAGGTGTCGTGCAGATGTTTACCTTCTCCTCTTGACTGTCTAGCACAGTCTTGGTTGGAGAGAGCTTTGCTTCCAGCTTGGCTATATACTTGCATCTCTCACAAGTTGTAGTGTTTGGTGGTAGAAGGAAAGGGTTGTCTGTGTACATGAGGCAATTGCTGCATTGCCTCAATATGCCCAGATTCACCAGGTGGACAGGAGAAATCATTGGAAGCTGACCCTTGGACATGCCTGGTTAGGTGCTTTTTAGTAAACTGCAAGAGCTGTTTTTCCTTACCTTGGCAAGGTGCTTTGCAATTTTAGGTTGTTTAGTGCCTACGGTTGATTCCCTTATTGACAGGGAGGATTTTAGTGTTTGTATTAGTTTATGGTTTCTTAGTACTTTTTAGCAGTTCTAGAGCAAGTGCTAGTCACAGGGATTCAGATTTTAGTGCTACTATTAAAATACCAGCAAGTTCTAAGGAAAAATTTGAAGAGCAGACTTTCTGCCACTGAGAATAGTTTTAACCCTAGCCCCGAGGTGATGCGCGATGTGCAAACCTGCACAAACACGGGTTTTTAACTCAGAAACTTGAAAGGGATAGGAATTAGCCTAAAATAGCCAATAAGGTAACTTTTAAGAGCTGGAGACACTCCTCTTGTGGCAGATAAGCTGCTCTAGTGCTTACTACTCTCACTGATAAGCAGAAAGTCCACCCACTGGCACAACAAGGTCTGGACACTCAGAAAATACACTAAAGTCCTGAAACCAGCAGATCTGGGATCTGGACTATTCTAGTATAGGAAAGGATGGGAAAGCAGCAGTACAGAGAATATGTTTTTTCTGTTTTTTTTTTTTTTTTAGGAATTAAACAGTAAAAAGCAATTTAAACAGTAGCAATGCACAGGAAAGGCAGTCACACTTGAGTGGGACGCCTACATAATCAAATGCAATTTAAATTATAATACTTTCAGCAAAAAACAAATGCGGTCAAAGAAAAAACTATTTCAAACTGAAATGCAGCAATAAACAGCAGTATAATGGCTTTTTAAAGTGTACAAATTGCACGGTGTCCAAACAGGTTCTGCAGAGCTAAAACAAATGCAAACCCATGCAAACACGGGTTTTTAACTCAGAAACTTGAAAGAGATAAGATTTAGTCCAAAACCGCCAATAAGATAACTTTTCAGAGCTGAAGACACTCCTCTTGTGGTAGATAGGCACTCTCACTGATAAGCAGAAAGACCTCCCACTGGCACAACAAGGTCTGGACTCTCAGAAAATACACTAAAGTCCTGAAACCAGCAGATCTGGGATCCAGACTATTCTAGTATAGGAAAGTGTGGAAAAACAGCAGTACAGAGAATACTTTTTTCGGGTTTTTTTTAGGAATTAAAAACCAGTGCACAGAAAAGGCAGTCGCACTTGAATGGGACGTCTACAGAATCAAATGCAGTTTAAATTACAATACTTTAAGCAAAAAATAAGCTCCATCATTGCGTGTGTCTATGTGCATGTACGTGTGTGTGTGTGTGTGTGTGTGTGTGTGTGTGTGTGTGTGTGTGTGTGTGTGTGTGTGTGTGTGTGTGTGTGATCTACACAACATCCTGAGAAACAGATACATGTCTGTTCTCACGTCTGCAATATGCATTCATGATAGCTACTTTCACCTAGGTTGCCAGGATGTATTTATATGTACTTTTGCAAATTACACTCACACGATCATATCACAAGTCCTGGTTTTGCAAACAAGTCTCATAACAGTATATATTACATGCAACACTATGATGATGTCATCTTCTATAAAGTGCACCCTGACATTGTTAAAAACAGATGTGTACAGTAGTGCTAGTCTTATACTGTATGGAATCCAGCTTTTATACCTACACAGGTGTGGTGCTCAAATCTGACTTCAGGCAACTGGTTTGTGTGGTTGGTGGTATATTACAGTCATTGTATGATGTTTTAATCTCTTTTCATTTGACTTCCACTCAGGACAACCTTTTACATAGCTCCCTGAATCCAACATCCCTTTTTTCCCCTCTGTCCACATCACATCCATTCTGCTGAATGCTGAGGATGTCTTCATCTCAATGATACATACACACATCATAAAGCAGAGTCCTTCCATGACCCTCTGTAAGCCATCGCCAGACCACTGGATGTGTGATTGATAATTCTGTCACAGCATCATGCACATGTCACATATGGACAGAGGTAGTCTGTATTAAATCAAACACATACCCAAATATACACATGCCCCTGCTATCATCCATCACATAGCATTAGCGTTTTGTGGTTAAATGGTATAATAATGGCTACAATTTTATGTGCCTCTGGCTAGTAGCCTAGTAGTGTCCTATCACCCTCTGAACATTGTACATGTCAATGGTGTTGTCATCTACATGTGCTACTGTAGTTCCTTGAAAATAAGACCTAGCCAGAAAATAGGCCCTAGCATGATTTTTCTGGATGGTCGTAATATAAACCCTACCCCAGAAATAAGCTCTAGTTAAAATTTTCAGCCATATAAAGGTAATTAAATACAAATAATATTATTGACACCTGTTGACTGAGGTTATTGTACTCTGCTCACCATTTTCAGACCATTCGGAGATCCAACTTGTTCTCTTTGTAGAAAGCCATAAAATTCTGTCCATGGGAATCCTCCACAATTCCTACTCTAACCCTAATCCACAAATATCCTCACTCACACTTGTCGTTTGAGATTCTTGGCCCATAAACACTGCCAAGTGTACTGAATGACCAATCAAAGTACAGACACAATGCACGAATAATGTGCGCACTTGATAACGGATGGGTGTGGTTGTGTCTTCTTAACTGTCATCATTTTTGTTGTCACTCCTTTCTCGCAACTCTTCAATTAACCCCCCCCAGACAAGATGAGTGCAAAAAGAAAGAGCTATTCCATCGAGTACAAGAAAGGAATCATGGAGGACTCCTGGGGAAAGAATCATATGGCTTTCTGCAAAGAGAAGAAGTTGGAATTCCAAATGGTGCAAAAATGGTGAGCAGAGTACGATAACCTCAGTCAACAGGTGGACGAGGGAAATGCTAAGAAGTGCAAGTGTGGATCAGGTCGGCAACCATTATTTCCTGAGCTGGAAGACATCATCTGTGAATGGATTGCTAGCAGGACAGCAAAGACTTTGGTTGTGTGCAGAGCTGATATTCAAACATTTGCCCTTGCAATGGCACCACACTTAGAAATATCTCCAGAAGAATTCAAAGCATCACACCATTGTCTGGATGGTTTCCTTCAGTGATATGAACTGTCTCTAAGAAGATTGAAAACACTGTTCAAGCTGGAAGATACTGAAGTTATTAAATGTGCACTTGCATTCAAGTCCTTTGTTGATGGCATCGACTTTTCTAAAAACCAGCTCTTCAACATGATTGCTATGGATGAAACTGCAGTGTATATGGGCCAAGGATCTCAAACAACAATTGATCACAGGGGTGCCTCGTCAATCTACATTCCCTTCACTGGTTAAAAAAGTGCACGTGTTACCTATATTTTGGCAATTGGTCTGGATGGAAAGAAAACACCACCTCTAATTATTAGTAAGGGAAAGAAAGATAAGATTGAATGTGTTTCATGCATTTACATTCTTGAAACCAAAGAAGCCTGGTGCACACAAGCAGTTATAAGGAAGTGGGTCGATTAAATGCTGCCACTTGATTTGCAAGGTGGCAAAAGAGGTCTGCTAGTTTGGGATTCAGCCAGCACTCACCACGCTAAAGACATGAAGAACTTCCTTGTGAGAGAAGAATAGATCAAGTAATGATTCCTGCAGGAATGACTGCCTATCTCCAGATTCTTGATATTGCAATAAACAAGCCATTCAAGGACCATTTGTGCATGGAAATGAATGACTACACTGAAAATAGAATGGAGAGAAATCAGAGTGGAAACTTTGTGAAGTCTAGCCTGCAAGAGGTCGTGACTTGGGTTAAGAATTCATGGGATAAAATCACTGACAGCTGTGTTGCCAATGCACTATGAGCAGGCTACATGGCCAAGAAGTGCTCATTTAAGGAGAAGTCTATTGCTGGATGTAACATATTGGGGCCAATGTTTCTACATGAAATGGAGTCGCAAGAAATTCAGCCTGGAATTCGGGGTTTGGAGAGTTATGATGATGTTCCAGAAGAAGATAACATGACTGTATTTGAATAACTTTTCCATTACCAGGGCAACAGAATGGATTGCTTCTCCTTTCAGCTGCCGGCAAGCTCTCATCAGTTTTTTTTACGTTATTGTACGGTACTAAGGTAACATTTCATTATTCAAAAAAATTATCTCCTTGATAAGAATTATCAAGGGGTAATTACAAAGTAAGGCTAAACACATATATATTCTATGTGTACCACTAGTTCCCAGATTTCATGTTTATGATTTTCCATCATTCTTCTCTTAGGATTTGGGTAAGGAATAAAGAAAGCAACACCACTCAAAAAGTAACAATTATTCACCTGTTTTATTCCCCTTGAGATGTCAGTACTTAATCTTTTGACACAGTTATTCCTTTAAGGTGAGACAAAACGTGCTTAAACTGGCAATGGAAAATAATTTGCATATTTATTCACCATGCTATTCACTATTCAGAAATAAGAAGAAATATTGACACTAATTCCTTGGCTAAGCATATCAGTACATATGGAAATGCACATAAATTCTCTTTTAGGGTGATAGATAGAGTATGTAAGGATATACGAAGGGGAGATCTTAACAATAAGCTTGAGATGTAGGAATATCAGTGGATGATAGGCCTTTGTGCTGATGTATTACCAGGTTTAAACCAGAGTGTTTCTTTAAAACTTGTACTAAGGTATAAACAAATTTGTTTGAAACAGAGTTCTGTGTTTCTGCAACTATTGTTTTTAACTAGGATTGATTGTTTAATTGAATAATTAATGGCTGTGTGATTTTGTATACTATATAAAAATGGCTAATATGTGTTAGTATTGTATACACTGATGAAGGATTTGTTTGACCTGAAAGCTTTGTTTTATTAAACACTTGTTCAGCATCAACGTTGCTTGGTTTGTTTCATAATTAAAAGTGTCCCAGACTGAGCTTGTTTCTGTCCACATTTGTCCAAGAGCCTGTTACTATGTGCTCATGACTGGTTGATAGATATGCTGACATGTCAGTCACATTCAAACAAGTAATTCTGAAGATCTTCACACTGCGCACATGCCCTCTGTTGGGTATACCGTCCTTGATAAATGTCCTCTCCAGTGAACGTCAGTGATGTCTATATCACAACAATTCATCTCCACTGACATGTAACCTTGTGTGACTATCACACATATATATATATATATATATATATATATATATATATATATATATATATATATATATATATATATACATGTACTATCATGTGTGATGATATAATATATACTCTTACCAGAGCTGTAAACAGCAGTATGTACTATGCTGTCTACATATGTGCTTATTGTAATGCTACTGACTTGTCTTGGAAGTGTACATACATTGACATATCCTATCATGGGGACATTACCATATTTACCTTGCCCTCTTCATCTTTCCTCATTCCTATCATTCATGTCTGCACCCATTTTCATCAGCACACTTTCCCTGCCTAGTGTATGTTTCATTGCATTTGCCCTTGCTGTTCCCTCCTCTACATTACTTCATTCTACAAATAATTGTTGTAGTGTACATTGCACTCAGTACACTTTCCTTTACTCTGTTAATACTACTGTTATTGTAGTATTGTCACCCCTGGTAGTCATTGTGGCTGTCTGTTCAATCTCACCAAACAGGTTTGCTGATAAACAAACTTGAATGCTTCTTAGGTTTGTGCCCGTGTTGCTAAGCATTGTTTCGTATGGCAGCTTGCTGGCCAGAAATCTGTGCTTATATATATGTAAGTGCAATGAGCAGCATTAATATGTGATTAGCAATGTTGCTCATCTCGCTAACATGTAAACATTATGTAGGCTTCACACAGAGTTTATCGAATTCCTGGGTACTTTATAATTCTTAATTTCTTTTTAATCATTGTCATTATCATTATGTGAAGTGCAATTCTTCACCACCTGTTTCTCTAAATTAAGGTAATTGTGTAAATAAGTCAATAAGCCAATACGACAAACTGCTACATTTATGCATTTGATTTGCATTGTGTTTTAATTTGACTCATCTACCAGTCCAGTCAGTCCAGTGTACATCTCAACTGTCCAGATTTTTGCCTCATTTTTTGTCTTATATTTCATAAAATGTGCGGTGTTTGGGCAAACTATTGGTAACTGACATCACTAAATAATGACAGACACATCCTTTCCTTCAGAAAATGCATGCTAACACAAAACCTGTTATTCTAGCAGCTTTCTAAGTTTAGAAGAAGAATATTTAAAATCTGCCCTTATGTATAGGCCTTTGTTCTCCCATTATTTTAGGTTTTATCCAGATTTCTTAAACTAAGAATTTAACAGGTATATAGAAAATACTTTAGCTTTCAAACAGTATTTATCATGCATACATACACACCTGTCTGTCTCTTTGTCACTGCCTATACACAAGTTTAAATATGCTTGGTGTAGTAAGTGCCCTGCCTCAATCTGACAATCACAATGTCCACAGCCAATTATTCTAATAAAACACAGATGGAAGCATCTGTGAGACTATCACCTTCCTGTCTTACAAATATAACACACCTACAACTCAGGAAGACTATAACCTTTAAGATAATTGTCAGAAACCATAAAAGGAAGTAGGCAGGAATGGAAAGTACATAGGAAAATAATAAAATGGAGCCAGAACAGTGCTGCTAGACCTCTGTGTCAAAATGCATTGCACAGTAGAGTAGCTAGGGTGTGACGAGAGGGGCAACTGCCTGGGCTCAAAGTGTTGCAGGGGCACAATCAGACAATCTTAATCTCTCCTTAATGCAATAGCAGCTTTTTGTAGTCAAGTCTGAATGCTGTATCCCTTCGTGCATGTTCTAAGCTGTATCAAATTGCTTGCTCCGTTGTAGCAAGCAGTCTTCTATAGTTTAAAAGCTTTTTTTTTTTAAACTAAACCTGAATGATGTAGTTTGCTACAGTGTAAAAGAAGATTTTCTTTCTTTTTTTAACTAAAACACGAGTGCCATAGCACTCCCTGCAGGTAGGGTATAAATTATAGCAAATGTATTTAAAAGAAGATGTTTTAAAATAAAATATGGGTTGAAGGAGGGTTGTAGCAGGGCACAAAAATGGGACCTGAATGGCTGGGGCAGGAGGGGTGGGTGGGCGAGTCATGCATTTGACCACCTGGTTGGTATGCCAGTAAAAGGAATGTCCATTTTTTTTTTTGCTCTTCACTTGAAGAGATGGGGGGTGCTGTTTCATACTACATTGAATGATCTGCACTTCTGCATTACACATCTACTTACATCTGACTAGTTTACTTTTCCTGCCCTCTATCCACTCCAAACTAAGTGAAAGTAAGCTGATGTCCCTCTCTTCCCACCTGGCAGGCCCCCAATAGTTTGGTATAAGCAACATTCAAAGTACTAATAATTAAAATAAAGTCCCACATTACTGCAAAATCTATTAAAAAAATGTAGAACACAAGAAGGTCATCAGTGACCTGTATACCACAGAAAGAGAGGCGAGGGTATGTCAATCACGCAGCCAGACAGGTGCAAGACTCATGAATAGCATCACTTCATTGTCAGTATGTAGCTGTGCTCTAGTGAGCAGATTACATGGCACACTATGCTGGAGCACAGTATGCTACTCCTACACTTCCCATAGCAGTCTGATGAAATGAAAGAAGCAAGGCAGAGCAAATTTTGTGGCTGGGCCATTATGAATGACATAAAAGAAAGTCAAATGGCCATATGTATCAGGCTGTGAGCCTAACATGTCATGAATATATTGTGGGAGTGGTGTCATTTAACTGTACCAATTGAAACCAAAGCAGGAAAAAGTCTCAGGCCAGTAAAATTTTAAATTATGAAAGAAACATTATTTTTTATTAATTTTTAAAAAGGTTGCAGTCTGCAGGATTAACACAGATTAGAACCTTTACAGCCATGACCATCCATAAAAAGGAGCCAGAACAGTACTGCCGGATCACTACATCAAAATCAAAAAGCATTGTGACTTGCATATCTAATTACTTTAGACTCATTTACTTTTTCTGCCCTCTGTGCACTCAGATAAGCTGTTGTCCCTCTGTTCTGACCAGACAGGTCCCTGGCAGTTTGGTAAAAAAAAAAAAAAAACAGTTTTTAGTTAGACTTGGTCATCAGAATTGAGTTTTGAATAATTTAACAGTAAGAGATGAGCAAACAAAGCTAAGCCTATTATTTTTATGAATTTTAGCCAGTGTGTCCACAAAAATCAATTTGATAAAAAAAAAAAAAAAACATAAGCCAAAGAAGCTGTCAAAACAAATAAATTGTTTAGCTTGTTGTGGGAACCAAAGATTCAGTTGCATTATCTGCACCATGGTGCTGCCCACTCCTCCTGTACTGCCAGTCAAAGGTTTTGGGGCTACAGCCACACTAGATGATGTCAAACAGGTGGGAACCACACTGGACTCTCTAGGATATTAACATATATTTTTGCTGTTTAATTTTCCATTAAAGGTAAATTAAAAGAAAACATATTCAGTAAAAAAAATTTTTATTTCTTTGGTATGAATTGCACCATTGACAAGTTGACAAGACAGATCCTAGGACGATCGCCCCTTTTGCCCCACCCTTTCTATGCTACTGTGTGGCTCTATAGTAAAGTGAATCACAATGATGTTCAGATAGACCATCCCCGGGATTCATGAAGCTTGTGTCAGGCGCAGGCGTAGCGTCGATGATCTAATGCCAAATATGGCCGCCAAGCGATTCAGGTACGAGCTGTTTCCACGTGCACTACCAACATACGCCACAGCTGCGCAGCTCCCGGCGCATGTATGCTAATTACCCTATGTGCAACAGTATAGCATGCAAATGAAGGTATATAGTGATTCATGAAGTGGTGCAGGCATAGCGTAAGCATGCAGAAATGTAAACCAAAAAATAAACGGTTTACATTTTTTCAAACATAAATTCGGAGCCATGACAGCAGACCAAACTTACGTATTATAATGTTAATATATGCCAATGGCTAAATATATAGCCAATAGCATAAGAAACATGCACAACACATAAAAAATAACATTTAATGTCATGGCCACACTAATGCAAAGTAAAATCGCAGTGCATCGGTGCGCAAACGGGATCACACTGAAATTATATTTATATGTAATAAAACTGCAATGTAATACATTTCATGAATTCCCCATAATAGTCAATGGCACGCATGCTACACCACAACCATGGTGCAAGGGTTGCTAAGGGTCTGTGACAGTGTTCTGCGTGGTAACTAGGAATTAGTAGTCAATGCCATGCAAATGAGTCAAGTAATACTGAATCGCAAAATCCCTGCCAGCGTAAGGATGTACCTCACAGCATAGCAGTACAACACCGAGGTGTGGCCTGGGGATAAAGATGACATCAAGAGAGGGGTGCACCATCTTAGCTGTAAGCACATTGGAGCATTGCTAATCCGGGTTGCCCGTTGCTAAGCAAAGCCGCAGGATAGGGGTGTGGAAGTACCTATAGCTTTGCTTAGCTGAGAGCACACAAGGTAACCAAAAGTGCATGTGAACGTGGATGAAACACCAAGGTGTGGCCTGCAGATAAAGATGACATCAAGAGAGGGGTGTGCCACCTTAGCTCTAAGCACATTGGAGCATTGCTAATCCGGGTTGCCTGTTGCTAAGAAAAGCCGCAGGATAGGGGTGTGGAAGTAGCTATAGCTTTGCTTAGCTGAGAGCACACAAGGTAACCAAAAGTGCATGTGAATGTGGATGAAAACATGCTCAAAACCCGGTAAATGGCTGTGCGTGGCGCGCACCACAGCTGAAACAGGAAGGATAAGGGTAGACAATAAGGAAATGCTGCAGCATGGTAATTGGAGTACAAATGAGTAATTAACACCTAGGAACTCACAGTGGGCCATTGACAACAGCTAACAAGGCTACTAGCAGCTACCTGCAGAACAGGAAAGGGGTGGTACCGTACTGCAAAGAAAAGAGAACAGTCACAGCAGAACAAAGCAAACTTGCAGTAGATCAGCTACATAACACATTTCACTACACAATCCTGGGTTGGGAAAGTACAAAACAAGAAAGCAGGCAGCTGGATGCATGCCTGACAATGGGAGGGGAATCGGTTTGAAAAGTGATGTAAAGGGCAATAGATGAATCACAGCAGCCAAGCGTAAGTCAACACCAAAGGCCCCACAGTAGCAGTGCCTGCTGTAAAACCCATAACTAAGATACCCTGCAGCTGGAATTGCACATACACACTCAATTACACCAGCGGCATCCATTGCAAAATAGTATAAAGTGTGAAAGCACCTCACTCACACTTGTGTATTTCCAGACACTCTGCACCATTGGTGTATACAGTCGGGGAACTTTAAATATATACATGTTAGAGGCTGCCATAGCTTTGATTCACCAGCATGTGTTGGAGACTGACAGTGGTGTGGAGGATGATGCTGACAACCATCTCAGGCACTGGAGGAGAAGAAGAAGAAGAGTGTTCAGACCCAGGGTAACCTGCCAGGGGCTACATGATCTGGAGATAGTAGAGCATTACAGGGTGGACAGGGACACCATACAGCAACTTGTTGAGCTGTGCCAGCCACGTCTCAGAGCCAGAAATAACAGAGGGGGAACCCATCTCAGTGGACACGGAGGTATGTGTAAGCTTGAGAATACTAGCCACAGGTACCTTTCAAAGGCCATCTGGGGATATCATGGGGATCTCACAGGCATCAACATCCAGGGTACTCCATCAGTTCCTGGATGCCATGTTACCTCATGCCAATGAGCACAAATACTTCCCCCGAACGCAGTAGGAGTTGGCCAGCAATATGCGTCTCTTC
Organism: Protopterus annectens; assembly: GCF_019279795.1. Lineage (NCBI taxonomy): Eukaryota > Metazoa > Chordata > Ceratodontiformes > Protopteridae > Protopterus > Protopterus annectens. The sequence goes on along the minus strand of NC_056730.1, from coordinate 671,539,294 downwards.
CACTGTGTGGCAAACTACCCGGAGGTACTGGGTGCAATAGACTGCACGCACATACACATCAAGACACCACCCAGTGAGCAGGGTAGGCACTACATAAACTGCAAGGGATACTCTTCCATCAACTGCCAGGTTGTGTGCAATGCCCAGGGCATTATCATGGGTGTGTGTGTGGTGGCAGCCCTGGAAGCTATCATGACTTCCACATCTGGCATGCCTCACAGCTGTATCATGTATTTGCCAGGAGGAGGCATCCCATATAGCCACCTGGTTGGAGATGCTGGCTATGCACTGGAACCGTGGATGATGACTCTCATCAGAAATGCACACACACCCATGCAAGAATACCATAATGAGGCACACACAGAAACCAGAATCATCATAGAGCATGTGTTTGGGATGCTGAAATCATGGTTCCATTGCTTGGACATATCTGGTGGAGCCTTGCAGAACTCTCCAGGCACATGTGCCCACATCTTCATAGTATGTGCCATGCTACACAACATGATCCTGCGGAAACAGCTGCAGCAGGGACAGAATGGTGAAGGCCCCCACAGCCCACCACCATTGCCAAGGGCCCCGCAGGCACAGAGGGACTCAGACCAGGAACACCCTGTGCCAGCCCCTGTAGACAGATGGAGGCATGCCCAGTATGCCCATGCCTTGGCAAAGAGGGAACGTATATCACACACACTGACAGTGCAGGCACCTATGGACTGACACGCTTCTCCACCTGCACACACAGCAAACGTGGATGGTGCACACACATGACCACCTGTAAATTGTCATGTATAGATGGTCTACTGTGTGTATCCTACAAAGGCAGCCCTCAACTATTGTAAACACAGCTGCCATTGGCACAGGGTAAGTCAATCAGTAAATTAAGCTATCAGCATGTGTCGATACTGTATGTATAGGTGCATAGGTACATAGGTAGGTACATGCCTAACTGCCCGAGGCCATTCACAAGCATAGCCAAAATGTGTCTGCTGTCACCACCCCATTGATTAACTAACTGTCCCTCTGTGGAGCAGAGCCAATTGTGGGATCACTGGTCCCCACCCACTCTGCAAGGATTCCCTGGAGTGTTAGTGAGGGGCTCCGTATAATGTAATCAGGGATGTAATTCCAAATCATTGGGAGTACCCATGACAGGAATCTGTCATTCCAGCATCTTCCAGTTATGGCTGTGGCAAGGTGTAGTTCATTACAGTGTCTGTCTCACTGTGACATGGATTCCCATAGGAGGAGCATATCCATTAAGCCTGACTTGGACACGACTTTGTTGGCCAGCAAATATCATCTCTGAGTAAATGAGATGCCACTGAATAATGCAAGAGTTTATGCAGTCTGGCAGCATAGGACACATGTCTGAGGGCATTATCCCTCTATGCCAGGTATGTTTGTGGCCCTTCCAGCTGTCAGATGTGTCTTCTGAGCTACATCCAAAATGGGTTATCATACTCGATGATGGGATTGATGACTGATGACCCTACATACCCATTACATCATCTGAATTACAGTGAAATGGAATGACCATGCAGTATGGTCTATGTGAGGCCCCTTGAAGGACGTCTGTGACAGCTGTACTGTCAGTTATGGCTCCCAGTCTGCAGTAATCACCAATCACGGCCTGCTGTAGTCCACCTGTGTTAGCCCATACCTCTGAAAAGTATATGGCAAACACTAGGGGTCCCAGGGCTGAGTCCTGTGGAACACCAGTTGTGACTGGTCAAGAGTTGGACCTGGAGGTTGCTAGGCTTACCATGTCGGTTGTGTGTGTAAGCCTGTTGGCAAACCAACCTGTGATGTATGGATGCATGTACTGGCTGGTGAGTGTAGAAATACTACCTGAGTGGGGAATGGTGTCAAAACCCTTGGCGAGGTCCAGGTAGTATGTGTGAATTACCACACCCCACACCTAAAGTCTAGGTGACTGTAAGATGTCAAATTGGTTCAGTAGGCATGATCTCCACTCAATCAAGCTGACCTGGGTTGGGTCAAGTGTCTGGAGGTTACCATATGTTAATGAGTGCCATGAGGATGCACTCCATAGCCGTGCAGATCAGGCTACTCAGGCTTTTGGGGTGGTAGTTACCATGGTCAGTTGTGTCACCATCTTGGTGGAGTGGAATAGCTGTTGCCATGTGCCAGTGAATGGCCATGTAGCCTGTGTAGAGGCTGGTGTTGAATTGCTATATTAGGCGGGGGGGTCACTTTGTCTTGTAGTGTCTGCAGGATGCAGTCTGGGACACCATCTGCCTCCATTGATGCTCTGTCATGCCGTTTGAAAGTGCCATTACCACCTGTATGTCTCGGATGTCTGGGATACTGTATGTTTTGGGTATTGTTGTGGGCCCAGTAGGGGGTGAATCTTGCTTCGAATGTATCATCAAGTGTGTTGGTGATATCAGTAGGGTCAGTATATTCTGTGCTATATTACACCAGCACAGTGCAAATCTGTGTGTTACTTCTTACATCCTTGACATAGCTAAAGAAGCCTTTGTGGTCATATTCTGAATCCATGCCTATTTACCTGTGGATGTCAGCCTTGGATGATTACATGAGTAACATAAGTATCTTGCTAATACTGGTCACGGACGTCTGCATGTCTTGGGATTTGCTGTTGTTCTGGACTACTGTCCTACTTCTGTTGTATAGCCTGTATAATGCAGGGGTTCAGCAGACTGGTGTCCTTGTGTAAGAGTAGCAAGTCCTGGTTTACCATTGATGGCACGACCCATACATCTTTGTAGGTGCTTATAGAGTGCATTCATAATTCTGTCTGTATTTTGAGCAGTGTCATCCCTGAGCGTGGGGTCTGTGAACTCTCCCACCTCTGTCATTAGTACTGTGAATTTAGCTGTAAGAAAGGTACACACTGTGTGTTTCTTGGGTGGGGGAGATGGTTGGGAGTGGAAATCAGTGAATAGTTCATGGTCAGATCTAAACAGTGACCTGATTACCTCTGCTGTAGTGCACCTGTTGCACATGTCAGTGCTTACCATTTCTAGTATGTTTTCACCTCTCATTATTCCATCTACCAACTGATACAGGCCATATGAGGTGATAAATCTCAGGAAGTGCTGAGCCTGGAAGTGAATACTCAAGTAGGATATCCAGTTAAGTGTAGGGTAGCCGACATTGACCAATAACAGGGTGTCTGGTAGGACTGTCATGTTTACCACTGTCTCCAGATAGTTGTAGTGGTGCTCCTTGGTCATGGAGGGTTATCTGTAGCAGCTCACAGTTTGCATTGCAGTCATGGCTGATGTTAGCTGCACATGGATGATCACAGAGGTATCATGCTGCCCCACTAACTTGGAGGTGTAGGTATCCCCGATGAATATGGATACACCCCCTCCATGTCTGTGCCAGTCCATGTTCAGTGGCTGAAATGTGTGTTATGGGTTGTAGTCTGGTAGTGCCAGTGTGCGCACAGGAGCCTTATACAGGTCCCAGTCACAGAAAAGATGTAGATGTTGTCCATACTGAGGGGTGCTGTGAGTGCATGCATGTTGTGAGTACTACCCTGGTGTTGAGTAGCCTAACCCTCATTGGTTCTGCTATTGTGCAGTTCATGGAGGTGAGATTCACCTCTGAGACCTGCCTAAAAACAGCACCATAGGGGTGCCAATAGCCTTGCCCAGCATTCCAAAGCCTTAGGCTGACACATACAAGTTGGTATGGCATTGTTGCAGGCATGTATCCCATCTGTGCTTGTGTCCCATCTTTCCTGTAGGTAACCTACTGGTAAGCAATACAAAGCCTGAAACTTATACATGTCCACTAGCTTCCAAGATAGGCTTTTGGAGTGATTATGTATCAGTAGTCTGTATGCTATAGTTGTACTTAACTGTTGTCTGACTATATGGTGATTTTACACTGTATATTGTGATCAGAAAACTCTGTATAATCACATATGATGTTGGAGATGGCCTGCACTGTAGATGTTCACAGAGAAGTAGTAGGCTATCTGCCCAAGGGCATTTAGAAGCATAGCTACAGTGTGATGGCTTTACCTGCACCACTGATGAAGTAACTGAGCCTCTGTCAAGCATAGCCATTGAAGTGATTCCAGGTAGAGTTGCTGGAACCTGTTGAAGACTGGGGTGCTGTAGGGTGATAGGGGCACATAGTTATCTCAAAAGGGCATGTTAAAATGACAACCCAACAGCATTCAATTTCTCCAACAGGTCTTGCAGCTGTAAAACTGGAGTGGCTCCCCCCCACACCCTGGCTGTATGTTTCTGGGACACATGATCCCAGGGGTGTATATACTGTTGGCCAGTCACACATCAAGGTTTCCCCTGAAGTGTATCAGTGAGGGGCTATGCCAAATGTAGTTAGGATGTTAATGTATAGTCTCTCAATTCATGTGTTATGTCGGTATTTCGAGAAGCTCACTGGGTGTGGGTGGCTCTGCCTGTTGTGTAGCCAAGCTTATACATAAGATTCATGGACATAGGAAATAGGCAGTAGGAACATTAATGTCAATAGTGCAATGGCTACAGCATTTGCATAATATCTGTGAAGCCCTGGTTCAAATGCCAATAAAGTCAGAGATGATTTACATGTTACATAGTATACCTTAACCACAGCTTGCATATATATAGGTAGTATTCCACAGAATAATAAACATTTGGAACACACAACCACTGAAATGTGCGTTAATCACCCTTGCACTACCAGTGCCAGCTCTGAGAGGTAAAATGACCACTGCCAGGGTTAGAACATGCAACCATGTACTCAGTCTTCACAATAACCTACCACTAAGCTACCTGAGATGTACCAACGGCAGTTTTATATTCTGACAGGTTAAAACACAAAAGGGAGGAATGTGTGGGGGCTTGCCCACCTGCTCATACGTAGTGTAGGATGGTTTGTTTGGATGTGGTGGGTAGCAGTATGTCTGTGTGTGCGTGTGTGTGTTCCATGTTTGTGTTACTTTCGCGAGTTTGACTGTCACTGTCGGTAATGTGGACTATGAGTGAGAGAGAGGGAGAAAGAGAGAGATATGTCATATATGGGGATATACATATATATGTAGATATATAGATATGTTAACAACATCTACATAACCATGGAGGTACATATAAATGGGATACCAACCAAATACCGAATGCTTGACATACCGACACACATAATCACGAGGCTTAAAGACCGAAAGACCACAGTACCGAAACACCAGAAGCACGAGGTTTAAAATCCTGATGTTAAGGGACATTTAGTTAGTGCTTCTGGTGTTGCGGTTCAGGTAGGTTACTGTGTGTAAGTGTGTTTCTGAGGGCTGTAGTGTGTGTAAGTGTGTGTTCTGAGTGTGGTGTGTGTTCCTGGGGGACTGTAATGTGTGGGTGTGGGTTTGCCTTGTTTGTCTGTTTGTGTGATCTTGGAGGTAGAATATTAAAGTAGGGGGTATCGGGGGAGCAGCCACCCACATGGGGGGTGTAGGGGCTTGCCCACCTGCTCATACGTAGTGTAGGATGGTTTGTTTGGATGTGGTGGGTAGCAGTATGTCTGTGTGTGCGTGTGTGTGTTCCATGTTTGTGTTACTTTCGCGAGTTTGACTGTCACTGTCGGTAATGTGGACTATGATAGTCTGGGCCCGGTACTGTGGGCATCAGAATTGTGTGCGTTTGGGATTCCATAGGTATCCCGTATACAGCAGCTGAAGTGTTCATATATTAGTATAACATGGACCATAGCAATCACACATTCCGCCACGACCAAACTTTATGAACAAAGGATATGGAGAGTATATGCCTACACACTATTACAAATATGTGCTATGGACACGAGCCAAAGATAGGGTTACCACCTGTCCCACTTGGCGAGGGACAGTCCTTCTTTGGGTGGTTGTGTCCTGACCAAAAATATTAAAAATGGCAAATGTCCTGAGATTGTAGGACATAATTATGTCCCATATGTAATGTAATAGTTGCGTTAGTTATTTCTGTATCTAAAATACCTACATGTTACAAGAAACAGGATAAGCAACTAAACTTCTACAAGAATAAGCTTATATTTAGGCAAAAAAGGAAAGTTCTATCCTTTGTACTGACCATGGGTTTGTGTCGGCCTATAAAACCTGATATGTGTCCTGAAAATGTCCCACTATGGCCATTTGAAAAGGTGGCAACCCTAGCCAAAGAGGGTCAGTCACCAACACAACACCAATGACTGCAAATACTTATGACAGAAATACACAGACAGCTTTCATGTAGCAACACTTTATGACATTCCGATGTATTGCCAAAAGGATTCAAGGACTAACATCACCTGCATGCTATACAGCAACCAATTAACAGTGCCTTAATGAATCAGCCTGTAATTACCATAGTATTAGTCCACTAATGGATAGGTGATCAAATAGGGAAGGAACCCTCACACACATATTGATTATGTATAAAAGCAGTTCCTACACACCTGCATCTGCTATGTACACCCACCAATATCTCCCCCACACCCAAACCAATTACAATACAAACTGTAATAACATCACAAATCATTCACTCACAGTACGACATCTGCAGAAGCCTTAAGATACCTTGTCAAAGACACACTAACATGGCCCTATGTGAAATAGATGCGGCTATACAATGGAGCAGCTGCTGATGTTACAGGGTTTGTTTGCACTAATCCCATTTCAGAGGGTTGTGTGTACACCAGGAAGTGTTACCAATTACTGATTAACAGCACAGTATGATACACATGTACACCAAACCAAAGATGTCTGGTGAGCACACTGTAAACCACCTAACATTTCATGCATAGCCATACAGCCTTGAGCTTCCCAAACATCCTCACCAGACTGAAACATCTGCAGAAGTATCAGGTACAAACAAACCCTGCATAAGTAGCAATGTTCTGAAATATAACAGCTGTACTCTCATGTAGAACAACATCTTCTAGCCATTACACACAATCCACGGGAGTCATGAAGCTAATATATCTCTGTCTGTCTCCATATAGCTGTTGAAATACATCACAAACAACACATCCAGGCTGTCTTCCTCGAAAGTAAGGCAAAGGGACAACACCCAAGTGGAGTACTCAGTTATACACCACTGTTGCCATGATATTGGCTAATGGAGTAGCTGCACAGCTGATGTGCATCTAATTAACTACTTTGGAACACCAATTGGTGGTCAGGATAGCACGTTACCGATATTTAACTATAAAAGAATGGCTTATCACACATTCAATCCATCTGTATATACCAGCAGAACATTACAAAGAAGATTGAAACACAAACTGAAAAGGATTGAAATAACAGTCAACGACATCTTGGATTACTAATAAGGTATGTAGAACACTCAGTATGTCTGTGTATGTAGTACCTGTTCTGTAATAATTAAAGTGCACGCAATGCATATAGTGGAAACAGTTATCTTGTAGTGATGTATTGTTGATCATAGTAACACTTGTATTTATGTGTGTACTGCTGTAGGTCACAAGGCAAACACCGCATACACCACAAGGGATGCTGCATAAAGGCTTTGAACCCAACAATTCCTCACCAGCCACTGTCAGTGGCAGGGTTGGTCCAACAAGTACGTGCTATAACAGGGGATAGTATATGTTGATATATTGTAATAGTAGGCATATGTATGGGTGTATTACTGAGAATAACATGTTGCAGGTTGGCCTACTGTGCAATTATGATTTGCATTGTGGGATATTGTGCCAATAACTGTGTAATGTACAGTATTGTAGGCAGATATGTATTACATTTTACATAGTATTACTGTTATGTTAGGCAAACATTAGTTATCTCTATTGGCATTTATAATACACAATAACAGGATACATATGACATGTAGTCACCCAACAGTTTATCAGCATGATAGCAAAGTAAAATGGAAGAGGTAGTTAACTATCCATGCACATAAGACATGTAATAAGTTCAAAGGTAGGTACTAGACTGTCTGCCCAAGGTTATTTATAAGCCTAGCTAGAGTGTGTTGGTTTCCGCCACCCCCTTAGGTTAGTTCCCTGTGCCTCTGAATAGCAGAGCTATTAGTTTCCTGTGCCTCTGTCCAGCAAAGCCACTGCAGTGATCCCCAGGGTACATGTCTGTCTCCCATCCACCCGTCAAGGTTTTTCTTGAAGAGTGCTAACATGGGGCTGATTCATTAAGGCATAGATTCCTGACTCCCCATGCTTTGGAAGTCTCTGGGTCAGGAATCTATTCCTCCAGCATGTCCTAGTTATCATTGTGGTTAGGTGTATATCCCTAGACCATGTGAATCTCAGGGGTTTTTGTTTAGGTGGAGCATATCCAGCAATATTGGGTTGGACATAGGCCTTGTATGTCAAGCAGAGATCACCTGTGAGTACATGTTATGCAACCGAGTACAGCTGGAGTTTCTTTAGCTGGGCTGCATAGGTCATCTGTTTGAGGTCAGCAATCCTCTTGGTGTGGTTCTGTTGTGGTCTTTCAAGCTGTTGTAGTTGTCTTGTAAGGTGCACCCCAAATGGGGTGTTGTATCCTTTAATGGGTCTAATATGTCATGAGTAGAGAGGCACAATGGCCTCCTTTGTTCTGGATGCGAACCCATTTGAGATTAGGGGGGCCACGTAGAAGGATATTCTAACCACCTTGGCATTATGGTTATCCAAAGAGAGATTGCTATCTACTTGGGTTCCCAGATCCCTTATTACCTTTTCTGTATGTAGGGGACTAGCACCTATGTGGTAGTCTGTGGGTAATTAGTTTTATCCAAATGGGATGACTATGCACTTTTTGGCATTCAGCTTGAGGCCATGATATTGACAGCAGGTATCTGTCTCAGTGCAACCCTTCTGGAGGGTGTCTGTATCAGCTGGGGAAACAATTATGGCCCCTAGTTTGCAGTTGTCTGCAAACCTTTTCAGCCAAAGTCATCCTGTGCTTGCCTGCACCTCAGAGAAGTATATACCAAACATGAGGGGTCCTAGGTCTGAGCCCTGGGGATGCCACTTGTAACTGGTTTACAGACGGACCTAGGGTATGCAACCCCCACTGTGTGGGTTCTGTCCATGAGCCACTTTGCAAACCATCTCATGATGTAGGGGTTAATGTTCAGGTGGATGGGTATGTCTATAATACCAGAATGGGGAATGGTGTTGAAAGCCTTTGAGAGATCAAGGTAGGCTGTGTGGACCTCCTTACCCTCATCTACTGCCTTAGTAACTGTCTCAAAGAAGTTCAACAGGTTTAGAAGGCATAGTCTGCCCTTAACAAAGCCAAACTGGGAGGGGTCAAAGGTTTGGAGGTACCCAGTGTCTTTATGAGTGAGATCCATGCTGATGTGCTCCATAGCCTTGCAGACCAGGCTAGTCAGGCTTATAGGGAAATAGGTTCCGTGGTCCATTGTGGCGCCACCTTTGTGTAGTGGGATAACTGTTGCTGTGTGCCATTGAGGGGGCACAAAGCCTGATGCGAGGCTATTATTGAACATAGGTTCATAGGTTCATACTAGGCTATCTGCCCTAGGGCATTTATAAGCCTAGTCAGAGTGTGTTTGGCTTTCGCCACCCATTTTAAATTAATTTTGCTATGCCCTTATTCGAGGTTAGTATACTATGCCTCTGTCTAACAGTAACACAGACGTGATACCTGGGGTAAACCTACGATCTCTCATCCACTCATCAAGATTCCTCTTGAAGAGATTCAGTGAGGGACTCTGCCTAACCTGGACTGGGATTTTATTCCAGAGTGAAGGGAGCCTCTGGGTTATGAATCCGTCCCTCCAGCATGTCCTATTTATTTCAGTGCATAGCTCGATGGGATTTGGATTTTCTGAGGTGCAGCATGTCCATTAATTCCGGGTTGGACATGGCTTTATACATCAGGCACAGATCACCTCTGAGCAGGCGGTATGCCACTGAGTAGAGCTGGAGTTTCTTTAACCGGGCAGCATATGGCATCCATTTGAGCCCTTTGATCCACTTGGTGAGGTACTTTTGGGGTCTTTCCAGTTGCTGCAGGTGTCTGGTAAGGTACATCCCAAAAGGGGCATTGTACTCAATTATGGGTCTGATGAGGGATGAGTAAAGAGGCACAATGACCTCCCCTGATATAGATGTGAATCCCTTCATGATTAGGTGGGCTATATAAAATGTTTTTCTAACCACTTTGGCCACGTGGTTGTCAAATGAGAGATTGCTATCAACTTGGGTCCCCAGGTCCCTAATTACTTCTGTACTTAATGGATTACCACCTATGTGGTAATTTGTGGGCACTTTGTTTTTGCCAGACGGGATGACTATACACTTTTTGGCATTTAGCTTGAGGCCATGGCTCTGGCACCAGTTGTCTGTTTCTATGAGGCCCTTTTGGAGGATGCTTGTGTCGGCTGGAGAGTCAATTATGGTGCCCAGTTTGCAGTCATCTGCGAACTTGGTCAGCCACAGTCCTTCCGTGTTGGCCTGTACCTCCGAGAAATATATACCAAACAAGAGAGGTCCCAGGACTGAGCCTTGTGGGACACCACTTGTAACTGGTTTGGAGTCTGACATGGCTCCAGCAATTCCAACCATGTGGGTTCTGTCCTTGAGCCAGTTTGCAACCCATCTAGTGACATAGGGTTTATATTTAAGCTGGTGAGCTTATCTATAATGCCCGAGTGGGGTATTGTATCGAAGGCTTTTGCGAGGTCCAGGTAGGCTGTGTGGACCACCTTCCCCTCATCAATGGCCTTGGTGACTGTTTCAAAGAAATCGACCAGGTTTAAGAGGCAGGATCTGCCCTTAACAAAGCTGAACTGGGTAGGATCCAGTGTCTGTAGGTCCCCAATATCTTTATTTATAAGATCCATGATGATCCTTTCCATAGCTTTGCAGACCAAGCTAGTCAGGCTTATGGGGCGATAGTTTCCAGGTACCACTTTTGTGGAGAGGGACCACTGTTGCTGTACGCCACTCATTGGGTACATATCCTGTAGTAAGGCTGAGATTGAACAGTACTTTTATGTTTGGGTTTAGCTCTTCTTGGAGTTCATGTAGGATGCAGCCCGGGACACCGTCTGGTCCCATTGATGCTGTGTTTTTTGCTTTGGAGAGGGCGGCTCTTACCTGAGCATCTGAGATGTCAGGGGGGCAGCACACTGCTGGGATAGATATTTGCCCTTTTGATGGGGAGGGAGGGAGAAGTTTGCACTGAACCTGTCAGCTAGGATGTTGGCAATGTCTGTGGGTTCGGTGTATTTTTTGTCATTTTGGACTAATTCTGAGCATATCTGGGAATTCCCACCCAGGTTCCTGACATAACTAAAGAAAGTCTTGTGATTATCCTTAGTGTCCTGTGCAATTTTTCTCTCTAAGCTGGCCTTGGACGATTTTATGAATGCCCATAGTTTTTTGCTAATACTGATCAGAGATGCCTTCCCTTTTTGGGATTTTGCTCTATCATGTAGTAGCTTCCTCCTTCTATTGTATAGTTTGTTTATGGCTGGGGTCCACCAGACAGGACGTCTGCATTTGGAGGACTGGGTCTTGGTTTTATTTGGGATTGCATGATCCATGCATTCCTGAAGGTGTTCGTAGAATGCGTTTATAAAGGATTCTGCGGTCTGGGCCGTATTTTCCACAGGCCCGGGGACTTTGAAGGATTCCACCTCGGTTTTGAGGAGCGTGAAATTTGCTTTAGAGAAGTTTTTCACTGTGGTTTTATGGGCAGGGATGGGGTCAGGATGTGAATATCCAGTGAGATTAGTTTATGGTCTGATCTTACCAGTGAGGGATACACTTCTGGTCTGGAGCATAGAGTCCCCATGTTGGTGATGATAAGGTCCAGTCTGTTTTCCCCTCTTGTGAGAGTGGTAACAAGTTGTTTCATAGCATTTGAGTTTATAAATTCTAGGAATGGTGCATACGTGGGGAGCCAGTTCGTTCTGATGTTTGTGTAAAACGCAGCCTGGGATGTTGTCTGGTCCCATGGATGCTGTGATATTGGCTTTAGAGAGCGCAGCTTCTACCTGCGTAGTTGTGATTACAGGGACTCTGCATTCTTCCTGTATAAATATGGGCCCTTTAGGGGGTGAGAGGGGGAAAAGTAGCACTGAACCTATATGCCAGGATGTTGGCAATATCAGTTGGTTCTGTAATGTTCGTGCCTTTGTGCTGTAACTCAGAGCAGATCTGGGTGTTGGCATCAAGATATTTGACATAGCTATAGAATGCTTTGTAGTTGTCCTTGGAATTAGTGGTGGTTTTCTTTCCATAGCAAGCTTTGGAGGATCTTATAAGGGATCTCAGTTTCTTACTGAGGCTGACCAGGGAGCTCCTCCACTCATGGGATTGTACTCTTTTTTGCAACAGTTTCTTCCTTCTGTTGTACACTTTGTTTATGGCAGGGGACCACCAGATTGGCTTCCTTATTTTTGAGGATAGCATCTTGGTTCTGTTTGGGATAGCATGATCCATGCACTTGTGTAAGTGCTTATAGAGTGCATTTGTGTAGGATTCAGCAGTTGTACCTGTATTGTCCATCTGCATGGGTGTCATGAAGCTCACCACTTCTGTCTTAAGAAGCATGAAGTTGGCTTTGTAGAAATATTATACTGTGGTTTCCTTAATGGGAGTGGGGGCAGGATGTGGATATCAAGAGTGTTTAGCTTATGGTCGGATCAGACCAAAGAGGAGTTGACTTCAGGTGTGGAACACCGGTCACTCATGTTGGTAATGCCTAGGTATAAGATATTGTTGCACCTGGTGGGTGTATGCATAAGCTGATCCAGGGCAGTGGAGTTTATGAATTCCAGAAAGCGTTGAGCTAATGAGTTGGTACACAAGTAGTTTTCCCAGTTAATGGTGGGGTAGGTGAAGTCACCCATTAGTAGGGTGTTTGGTTGAACCCTAATAATTTCCAGTACATCAAGAAAAGAGGAGTGGGAATCTTAGGGCATGGTGGGGATCTGTAGCAAGCTACGATTTGGATTGCAGTTTAGCCCAGAGGTATTTGCACTTGGATAACCTTGTATGCATTGTGCTAAGCAACTAGCCTAGAAGGGTGGATATCCTTAATGAATATGGACACACCTCTGCCTTGGGTGTTTCGGTCCAGGTTACATGGCCGAAAAGTGTGGTATGATTTATAGCCTGGTAGTGCAGGGGTGCTTTCTGGAGCCTTGAACCAGGTCTCAGTCACTGCACAGATATCGATGTTCTCCATCACAAGGAGTGCCTCGAGTGAGTGCATTTTGAGATCTAGACTTCCAGCATTGAGTAGCATTACCCTCAGTTTGTGTTTGCCTGTTCCTGTTATGGTGGTGAATATGTTATTTGAACCTTGCCTAAAGAAGGCACTATAGGGGCAGCAAGAGCATTAGCCAGTATCTGGAATCCCAGGGGCAACAGGTGCAAGCCATCTGTGGCAAAGCATCGTGGTCTGTCGATCATGTCATCCCAAGCAGACAGATACTGGATCCCCTTAGAATGACACCAGAAGCTTAGCCAATTGTTGAAGTCAATCATTTTGTCCTTGTACTGCGGTATCATTCTGGGCAATGGCAGATTGCTACTCAGGGCTAGGGTCATACCTACCTGGGCTACAAGATCAGAGAGCTCCTCCATGTCTCTTTTCATGTAGTCCAGGGAGTACATGGACAATAACAGAGTCATATTTGTACTTGTTGTGGAGTGACCTGAGTGCGTGGGTTATGTGGCAGATCCTGGTACCCGACAGGCAGCTGACAGTAACCTTTTCCTTGTTTAGCCTGGTGAGTGGGATATCAATGTGCCTGACTATAGAGACACCTATGACTAGTGTGTTGGGTATGTTGATTTGCCTTATTGGCTGTGGTTGAGTGGCACACTGAATCTGTGGGCTATGTGCCATTGGGATTGTGTTGGGGGATGGAGGCTGCTTGCGTTTCCACTTTATAGGTCTCTGTTGCTTAGACAGATTATTAATGAGAGCCTCCGCGAATGTTTTTGTGTTACTATGTGTGGATTATAGTGGTGTAGATTTAGTGAGACTATGTGATAAGTGTGGTGTGGTGCAAATGTTCACCTTCTCCACATGACTGTCAGGTTCAGTCTTGGTTGTAGAGAGCTTTACCTCCAGTTTAGCTAGATAAGTGCATCTCTCACAGGCTGTAGTGTTGGGTGGTAGGCTGAGAGGGTTGTCTGTGTGCATGAGGCAATTTCTATATTGCCTCAATATGTCCAGATTCATCACAGAACACTGGAAGCTGACCCTTGGACATGCCTGAATATAAAACTATGTTCCCCTAGATAAGTGAGGAAAGTGAGTACAAGAGCTGCTTTACTCTAAGCAATTGATAAAGGTACGTACAAAAACTGTTTACCTCTAGGTAATGAGGAAGATTGAGTGCTATAGTAATTAGTAGCTTACATAGTGCTTACAAGTTCTGAACAAGTGCTGAGCATGAATAAGCAATCCAGATAGGGTCTTGGATAACATAAACACACTGCCCCCCCCCCAACAGGTACACAATCATATATCCATGTACACTTCAGAGCCCCTGTAACCACAACTATGCAGGTACAAGCTGCACTCAGGCTGTATGGGACCTGTCCACATCCCAGGTTGTATCATACACATATGGCAAAACAAGTTGCTCTCTACATACACATCATTTAAAACATAGTGTTATGTCAGGCTGTGTACACACTGAATGGTGCACACCAACAGGTATCACAACTCACAAAGGGGGAGACACCACTGATAATGGGAAGTATTGCACTACTACCCTGCTGAGTCTGGTCTGAAAGGCCCTGAACCTTGATCAACTTATTTGATGTCAGCAGTACAGATGTAGATGACAGTAAGGTTGATTTCACACTGCATATCATAACCTTGCCAGGTTATAGGACATCATCACCCATATTGTATTCCACCTACACTCAGTATACTAAATGTACATTCCTATGTCACAGGAGTGTTTTGCAATGGGACTGCTGGCAGAGCCAACACTACAGAAGGTGTCTGAATAATACATGCACATCACACCAGTGCCAGCTACAGTAAGACATGGTTAATTCATTGTACTCCCCATCATTGTAGTCTATACCACACAGACTAATAGAAGGCATCTGCCTATTGAAATATGTGAATGACTATGACCAAGGAGCAATAGCTGACTCAAAGTGTTGTGGACAACATGCAGAAGGGGCTTTGTGGGTGGGGTGTGTGACATATGGGCACAATCTGACAGCTACATATTGCATTGTCACCCCTATGTTAATAACCCTGTACCCATGAACTACCACCTAGGCAGCGGTCAATATAATGGACACTGTGTGCAAGGGATGCAGCTGGGCAGTTGTCTTTCATGTGATAGTTACATCACCACACCTGTCAGGTAGTCGTATGTGGCAACCCTAATCATGACAGGGTGCCTTCCATGAATATAGAGATCATTGTCCAGCCATACTCAACACTCAGATCACATATTTCCTTTAAGGAGTATTGGCTGTGTTCAGATGGCCTACACCAGCCTTCCCAATATCCATCTCCACTATGTAGCATGATACCTACCCTGAATAAAGCCATGTTCAACCCAGTGATGTTGGACATGCTGCACATACACATCCTGATCTCAAACACCACATGCCAGACAGATCCTTGTTCCATACACTTTACATAGTCTGCCATACTATGCATTCCTGTCCAGCAAAGCTGCATATTGTCCCCCTCTCAGACATGGTGTGATGACCGCATGGTAAATGTATGATAAACCCTGTGGATCAGTTATGTGGCACTGCTCCAGCTGGCCCCAGAAACCCACCTGTCAGCTACAGCTAGGTAACCTTTCATCCTAGATTCATACATGGCCCAGGGCATATAGCCTACTAGTTGACTTTGACTGTACATGCTATAGTTGATATCCATCCCTGCAAATACCATCTGGTTAGCCAGTTTCCCATGTGTATCACATGTGCAACACAGGTGATACATGGCAGGATGTTGAACTGCTGTACAGTGCCGTGTGGATGTATATGGCAAAACACATACATGTAAAACCTTCCATGAGCAAGTCTTCAGTGGCATAGGTCATGTCCGTTAAGGCAGTGTAAGTCTTTATATGTGACATATACACAGCATCAAGGTTGACTGCATTAATGTGGACACCTCCAGCCATGAGTTGATAGGTAAGAACACCAGTACAGGAAAACAGACATGCCCACATCAAGACAGCATCCACATGAAGTATGAGCAATGTAATCATGTGACACACACACACACAAATATATGGTGATAATATCCAATCACCATTGAGTGTCAAATGTGTGTGACACAAACATGTCAGTGGTGTCAGTGTCATGCAGATTTGCAAAGACAACTATTTAATCATAATAAATGTGATACACATGTATGTTCAGTTGTAGCTCTGTACATCTCTGTGAGTTACTGTGACCTGTCTCCATCATTATGTCTTCCAGGTATGCCGAGTGCAAGGCTACTACCTTATACTTACTTGGAGGATGAGGCCCTCATCCCATAACTACAAGACAATCATGATGTCCTGTTCAGCCATGTGCCACAGGATATACAACAGCGGGATGCCCTGTGGAAGGAACTTCTCAGGAGGGTTAATGATGTGGGTGGCCAAAACCGCACATACCGGCAGGTGCACAGACACTGTACAGACTTCATTAGATGGGTGAAACAGCTTGCGAATGCAATCGCAAGGGAACAAGGTGCAACAGGTGGTGGGCCACCAACCCAGCCCCCACTCACACGTACCGAGGAGCTACTGGCCAACCTGGGGACACTTGCAGAACAGCACCCACAAGGCTTAGCCTTATATATTCCATATAGTTACATGTGTCACTGTACAATATGTAATGTAACATCATATGCAAGGCATGTATACACACATGCCACATACTATAGTATGCTACTCTGTGAATGTACACATGTGCATACTCCATAGTATAGTCTATTGTACTGGTGTATGTATTAACATGCACATTGCACCCAGTCGATATCATACAGGCGTGGATAATGATCATACTGCTGTGTTACTCCTATTTAGGTACCTCTGGCATTCTGCTATGACAGCAGCCCATTGCAGGTGAGACTGTTATTATTTATCAGGCATCTTAATGCACAGATCTATCTGCCATGTGGCCATTTACCACATGTACACATAATGTATGGCCCTGTCACAATATACAGGTCAGACCTGCAATGCATCACAATGGCTACCCATGTGCAATACTTGCAAACTATGTGAAACACCAACATTAAATCTCACAAACTGTCATTGCCAGATGTGTGGACAGCTGTGCATACAATGGTGGAGGTGCTGTTTACTGCAGGGACATGTACTACAGATCAGAACTACACATGTGGGGAATGCAAACAGTACTACACAGTGAGCTGGAGTATGGCCAGCCCACAGGATTCACCGGTGTGGATCATAGCCCTGCTATGAATGTCACACAATGTGATGTGCTATCTGACATGTCCATGGCATCTAGTGGGCTGGCTGCAACACTGCCTAACTATCCTGAAAAACATATCCCGCATACCAAACATACCACCCTTTGTCTGCATAACCCTGTCGTCAGTGGAGCATATGACATCTATGGGTGTATGTCATATGGGAAAACACAGACATGTGAAATAGACACCCGTCACAATCATTTGGCCAACACATGTACACACATGGCCATGGATGATGGCCAGAGACATGAAGCAACACACACAGTAGACGTGATGTGCTTGTGTGTACACCCTGTCATACATTGACTCCACATGGTCCAACTATGGCCTTTGTGTAATGGTTATATTGTAGATGTGGAACACTAGACATCCTACAGGCCTGTGTACATCTTGTGTAGGCGTGACATCAATCCACCACATAAGATGTGTTTAACATCTTGAGTGTGTCACTACATGACAACAGTCACCCGTACATTATCCACATCAGTCCACAGATACAGAACATTCCCCTTGCTGGTGTCAGACATCAATGTCATCCTTGTTCCTCGTGTGTGTGTGTGTGTGTGTGTGTGTGTGTGTGTGTGTGTGTGTGTGTGGTACACAGATGTCATGTGGGACATGGTGTACCAACGAGTTTGCCATATCTGGCCATAGTTGCCAGGCAGCAGCAATATGGTTGCAGATGTGCAGGGGTGTCATCCGTATACCCTTCAGTGACCTGTGTCACACATTCCACATCATGGTTTAGTGTGTATACACCTCAGTAACGGGGGTTACATTCCACAGTATATATGTATTGCATCTGAACACAGTCATGGCTATGAACTGTATCTGTAACTCACACTGTATAGCAATAGAGACACCTCATGATTCCCTGCAATGGCCACGCACATCAGCTAAATGTGCAGTATATCTATAGGGCAGACAGACAACACTGCTTTGGGATACCATTACCCCAATGTATATTTGAACGGACACCATTGTGTTAAACATGTATGCATGTCATTGCACACATCAGCAGATCACATGTCATACTACATGTGATTGTCAAGGTCATATGCCACACATCAGGCAGTTGTACTGTTAACCTGTGCTGGTCTACATGGTGTAACACAGGGATGTATGCTAACTACTACTATGATTGTGTAATACGCATGCCTTCTGGTATGACACATGCATGCTGTTGTCTGCAACCCAAGGATGTATGATAACTACCACTATTATTGTCTGAGCTGCATGTCATCTGCCATATCACATGCATGTTGCATGCCTTTTGTCATATCACATGCATGTTGGGTGCCATAGCGTGTGGCTGTGTCTGTGTATGTGTGTGTGTGTGTGTGTGTGTATGTGTGTGTCTGTGTGTCTGTGGGTGTCTGTGTGTGTTTGTGTCTGTGTCTGTGTGTGTGTCTGTGTGTGTGTCTGTGTCTGTGTGTTTGTCTGTGTCTGTGTGTGTATCTGTGTCTATTGTATAGATTGTAATGTACAGTTCTTGTCTGCCCCTCACAGGTGATGTAGGTGCGTTCTCCTCCTGCGGTCTATCTGATGTTAGTGTCCCCACAGACTCTAGCAGTGATGATGAACATATGATTGAGGCACCGGCAGGGTTGTCAGGGGCTGAATCTCTGCCATTGGTTGCCATTCCACCTATATCCCCCTCATCCCCGCACACAGTTCTCATGCCTACACATACCCCATCATTAGTGGCCATAGAGGAAGTACAGTTGGCATGTGGTAGCTTGGAACAGGAAAGTGTGGGGGCTATGGAAGGTGTGCCTGTGCACCATAGTGTCAGTCAACTGAATGGTGATGCCCCACATAGGCACATGGCCAGTGCTGCTTGTAGGAGGACCTTTGGCCAACATGCTCCTGCAAGACAGTGCACAGCAGCTGGTGTCACCAGACGCATGTTTCAGGCTGTAATAGAGCTACAGGCATGTGCTGAATGGCACAACAGCGAAGATCAGAGGCTTTAGAGGGCTGATGTCTGTTCTTTAAACAACAACATCCAGGCAATGGTAAATGCTCAACAGCAGATTGCTGAAGTTTTGGATAGATGATTGGGTGACATGGTTGGAGTTCATGACCATGGCATTACAATCCACGAGTGTGAGCTGTTTGTGTTGGAACATCTGGTAGGAGTGAGACATCAGGCATGTGGATGTAGGCCTGCTACATCACCTGTTTCAGGTCTACGTGAATGATCTACCTCACATGCCCACTCCCATAGTGGTGGTAGCAGCAGCAGTGCAGCTGGTGCTGTGCTGTCCACACCACAACACAGCAGGCCACATGTACATGGCCCTGGACAGCCCCAACAGGAACACAGTTCCAGTGGACATGTGTCATCAGAGAATACCCAATCTGCACCTCTGCTTGGTAGTGCCCGTGCAACCCCTGGCAGGCACAGGTCACGTGACCATGGCCGGACACCATGAACTGTAAAACCTGGCCTGTACAGTCTGCAGCTGTCAATAATAACTCTGTGTAGGCCAGACACATGCCAGATCTGTGTGCATACATAACCGCACACACCAGAAACATATGTAGGGCACCGCAACACACACATGCATAACATCCACACATGCCCAATTAGATCAGAGGCCCTAATCCACACACATGATGTCATCCAATGGTGCAGCCTAGGCCTCTGGCAAACATTATCACTCTGTGCATATGATGATGCCTGTGCCACATTCCTGTCATCCACACCATCAGTGCAGGGACATGCTCATATGGTCTGATGCACAGGGTGAACAGACTAGGAAGATAAGTGTAGATTACAATTGTTTTGTACTGTTGACAGGCAGCAGACATACCATGTAGTACAGGTGTACAATGCATTTCATACTGTTAACAGTATATGTTGTGTGTAAAAACAGTAACTGCATGTTGGTCATGATGTTCTGCTTTCCTCCTTCAGGTCTAATTGCATGTGACGGTGGATGTCAGTGTTTGCAGTTACTGTCCCATATGTAAATGTGGACTACTCACAGGTATGTATGAAAATACCAGCATGCACCTTGTAGCTTCAACATCACAGTTAGAATGTCCCACGTTCCAAACATGTCTACTGATCCAAGAGCATGATAGCTGTGTATTAAGCTACTGTGGCTGCAGACGTGACATCCATACTGGGTGACATCACAGGTACAGTTACATGGAGTGGTGAGGTAAGAGAGCAGTCTAGCTGATGACAAGGGTAGAGGCCAGTGGGAAGTGTGATGCCTCATTGGGAAGCAGTAATACATGTTTCCATGACAGGATGCGAACACACAACTGCACCCACACACTCAGGTATTGACACACATGTATTCAGTGACACAGTAACACACCCACACACTGACGGATTCACCAACACAGCAACACACACTCACAAACACAGTTGCTAGTGTTGAGGTGAGGACCTCTGCCTATGTGCAAATCATCATTACAGTACTGTGCACCTACATGATGTGCCACAGAGAATACACACATACAGGTAGTCAGTATGGCCTAAGATCGGGGACATCAACACGGATAGTAGATTGCATCACCTGGATGGGGGGAGGGGTCTTATCAGTTCACTATGGTAACATACATCCTCACTCCGGGGATCAGACAGCCATACATGCACACACACACACACACACACACACACACACACACACACACACACACACTGTGGCATTCACTATTGAATACACCTATGTCACGCACATACAGATACCTCACATGTGTGAGATACACACCCCTGCCTATGTCCTGCTTTCTACATTGCAGTCTGTACAGATGTCTGCAACAGTGTACAGGAGAGTGAGTAACAATTGAGATGTATTCCCCACCATACGTGACATATATGGACACACACGCAACCACACATGCCAGTACTGTGAATCAAACACCTGCCTATCTCATGATATGTATGACAGACTTAAAGCAGTATTGCGCATGTTACAAATTGTACTGATGCTTCCTTTGGCAACTGTGCTGATATATGCACATGGGCGGTCTTAACTATTACAGGTGTCAAGTGATTTACCTTCGGTGTCACCCTGACCGCTGTCTATGTTGTGTGTGTTGCCCTTCAATTAACAAAACCATTGCTTACCCATTACACAGGTTATTGTAGGACTGCTTGTGACACACCTAGTAGCTCTCTTCAGCAAACATCCATCTGCAAAGATGCCCCACCACTTAGTTATGTCCACTCATCTGTCCATACCTGAGGTACATCTTTCTGTACTTTCAGCATATCACCATATATAGTTGGCAATGTTGAGGCTGCATTGCAACTGCATGATGTACTAAGACACACATCACCTGCATACATCAGCAACGCACACGCATGGTATCTGAATGCACACCACTACATGGACATGTGTGTAGGTCCTACAATCCTGTCATTTGGGCATGTTTGTATGCATTGCAATTGGTGGACATGTGTAATGACATACATGACACATGGACTGTTGTATGATATGATAGGTGTAATGGGTGACCAGTACAGAGGGAATGTTACCTCTGTCAATATTGATATCACAACTTATGTACCGTTAGCATTCAGCAGCCATGGACCTACATTCCATGTGCATGTGTGTAATGGCTGCAGCCACCTGTCTGCAAAAAGGACAACAACAGTTATGCTATTTACATATATGTTGTATGTGTGTGGCATGTACATATCCAGGGCAGGTACATGTATGTCATATCCAAACATGAGGGTGTTTGCTGGTGTACAGCAACAGTCATCTGTTAATGCTGTAAATAACTGAGGTCCCCTGGAATGTGTACAGCTGAACTGGTTACAGACAGTGGTATCATTGCATTGCATAACACATGATGCAACTGTGTCAGTACATGGGTACTCTGCACAGTTGATGTAGAGCTTGGTACAGTCCACTGGTTAAGGGTCACATGGTGGTGTACTATTGTATGTTCTACCACATGTATGAATGTGTGTTGGTGGTCCGAGGGCATGGTGGTGTCTGAGGGTTACATCCTAGAATGCAGCTTTTGACACTGTGTCCTGCACCTGACTCACCTGTGATGCTTTTTGTGGGAGTACTGATCAGTACATGTGAGTGGCCTTTATGTATGTGGGGACACCGCCACCTGGAGCGGACCGTACCTGTGTTATGGCCCGCAGGACTGGTTCTGAGGTATATGGTGGTAGTGCTATTGTGCACTACAGAGCCTTCAACCAGGTGTTCCTCACTGCACAGATGTCAGTACTCCCCATTGTTGGATCTACAGTGAGCAGCTGTGATTACGGACGCTACACATATAGCACTGGTTAACATAAGCATACAATGCAGTTGTCCTCTAGGTGTCAGGGTGTTATCCTGTGTTTAGGACATCTGCCTTGGAATGGCACTATATGGGCGAATGTGACTTAGGTATTATCCCCACTGTCTTGAATCATGGATGCATGTGATATGTGACAAAGGCCTGTCTACTTTCAGTCATGTCATCCCAGAATGACAAACACTGGACAACCTCGTAATTACAGCAGAACATTGGCTCATTGTGTTGGTCAAGCAGTTGCCACTCCTAGCAAGACAACACTGCGAGTGGTAGTATTGGGCTTGGTATAGAATGGTACATCTAAGGTGATGGACAGCAGCAGATGTGTATAAGACCGGTGTCAGATACATGTAGTGCAGCATTTCTGCTAACAATGACAACTATTAATACCAGAGTCCATTACAATGTGTTCTTTACATCTATCTGCAATAACATGGTCACTATGGCCTTCAGTGTTTAGAACCAGAGTGCATCCCAGACAGCCCTGTGCTACTAAGTGTATGAGCATGCCCAGTATAACCTTGTGTAGATGGAGACATAGTGCATTCCGTACAGCCCTGTGCTACTAAGTGTGTGAGCATGCCCAATGACACCTTGCGTTGGTTATGTGCCTCTATGTGTATGGGCATGGCCATTGTAACCCTGTATAGTGATAGTAGTCGTCCATTCCACAGATGGGCATACTCCAGGTCAAGATGGATTCCTACTTTAAACACACAGGTTAACAGGTATGTACATCTTAACTGCCAGCATCCCTGTTGATTTCCTCATTCTTAGCAGGTCATAATGACAGCCTTGAAATGTGTAGTCTGTGTGGTGCAACTCGTAACTATGTAGTATTGTAATAGTGACCTGTAGATAGGCAGGTGTTCTGTTCCCACCACTGGCATGTGCGTGTTTGTGTGTGTTTGTCTCCGTCTGCCTGAGGACTGAATAATGCTTTTAGACTTCTCACACTCCATACAATTCCTATACCCACCTTTGGCAAGGCTGATGATGTCACCCACCTAGAAATACACCTCTGGGAAGTCTGTGACCCAGTAATCTCGGTAGCACGTTCTGTAACTGCGTAATGCTGCAAGTATGATAAAGTAGTTAGGTCAGTGTTCTAATCCCAGACTTGTCAAGTGTGTGTGTGTGTGTGTGTGTGTGTGTGTGTGTGTGTGTGTGTGTGTGTGTGTGTGTGTGTCCGTCTGCCTGAGGACTGAATAATGCTTTTAGACTGCTCACACTCAATACCATTCCTATACCCACCTTTGGCAAGGATGAGGATATCACTCACCTAGAAAAACACCTCTGGGAGTACTGCAACCCAGTAATTTCGGTAGCGCATTCTGTAACTGCGTAATGTTGTAGTGTGATAAAGTAGTTAGGGCGGTGTTCTAATCCCAGACATGCCAAGTGTGTGTGTGTGTGTGTGTGTGTGTGTGTGTGTGTGTGTGTGTGTGTCTGCCTGCGTGAGACAAGTACAGTGCTTTGTAGAGTATGCACTCTCTGTACAAATCACATGACCACCTTTGTCAATCCTGCTGTTGTCACCCACCTAGGTATACACCTGTAGGTGTGCTATAATCCAGTATTCACTGTAGTGTGTGCCCTAAAAGTGTATTGCTGCAGTGTGATACGGTAGGTAGGGGTTCGTATTCAGGACATGGCAAGTGTGTGTGTTTGGCTGTCAGAACCTGTGTAGAGGTGGCTGTGAGTGTCTAACCACTGGACATGTTGGGGAGCAGATTTTGTAGTTTTCCTATAAGGTGCCCATCTTATGACACATTGGCCATCTCACGAGGAGTACAGCTGTCAGTCTGGCAAAATGCGTGGTGAACAAAGTATGCAACCCTACTAATACCCGGTATATGTCCTGCACCCATGTGCCATGCACAAACACACTTGCCTAGGATATCCCACTATGTTGCTAGTACCATGCACATTGATGACAGATAGTAGGCATGGTGTGAATGCAGTGGGCTGCAGAGGACATGGCACCCTGTACAGTGGTACAATAGGCACATATTTGCGGACATTGTGCCTTCACTATGTTCACCACTGGATGCCTGCAACATATGTGGTGCCATCAAATGTGATCCACAGAGGCCATACAATGCCATACACATGTGCCCTGTATGGACCAATGCCACTGATACCAGGGAATACCTGTATCATACTATCAATGCAGGTGCAGGGTTGACCTGCTCACTATAAGCAGGTTTCGCCACACCAAGTCAGTATTGGCATATCAGGGGATAACAGTCTGTGCACACAAATATGTGCCTGCCAAACCAGGTACACCTGTACATGTCACTGTACAGTATTGTAGGACATGCACATCCCAGGCAATGTCCATGTGAAGGACAAACACAGACATGGCATGCATTGAAAAGCTATGGCCATACACATTGGTAACAAGGATGTCAGGGCAGATCATGCAGTACCCATCTGTGTGGGACATTGCAGACACTACACCCCTGTACTGCACTGCACACCATTGTTGGGTGACACGATGTCAAGGATTACCCCTCAAACAGCCTTGTACAGCCATCTTGCACAGCCAACCACTACACACGCATGAAGCAATGCATACATGCATGTCAGTACTGGCACCTTGTGTCTGCGTGTGGGCTATGATGCTCCCAACCACAGTCACTCCCAGTATAACCCTCATTGGCATACCAACAGATGTCAAACACTTTCACATGCCCTAGCCCATAGAACCTCCAGATATCCCCTGTGGTGCATGTAGCCCTGTGCATTACTGCAGTGTGGCAAACTAAGTAGTTAGGTTTTGTATTTGTGGCCCTGGCAAAGAGTGTCAATGTGAGTCCATTAGAGAGTGTGGTTGTGGTGAAAATGGCATCCGTTCACGTGGACAGCCATGTGTGCCATGCCTAATGTATGTCTACTATATCTCTGTTGCAAATGTCTCTCAACTACACACATATATGTTCTTACAGCACAGCAACATGTCGGCTTTGTGGCACATGTAGTAACGTCATGCACATGTAATAGTAATGAATAGTCAGCCAAGGGTTTGACCCCTGTACTGTTAGGCATGTGGCAGATGATGCTTAGGGTTAAGTCTCCAAGCCCTTCTCTGGTGTACTTTGCCTGTCCCACCCACACACTCTCTGGTGGATGTGGAGGTGTACACCTGCTCAGCAGCAGCATGTGTATTGTAAGTGATGGACATGATCAGGTGATGGCCTCTGCACCTATTGCAGCTTGTATGTGGAACAGCTGTGATGGTGTTCCCATAGCCATTCACATGATAAACACAGTACACTATCTAGGAAAAACATGTTGGTATTTGGCCATGACAGTCGCTGTGAGTGGTACCTGGATGTGGTGTTCTGAAACAGTATCACATATGATATCTGGATGTACCTCAAACATCATACACAGTGGGAAATAGCCTAAAGACAGGAGGGTGATGTGCCACACATGACTACAGCATGTAAGTGTAGCTACGCTGCATTGAGACTACTGCCTGTTTAACTTGTTATGTGTAGTAATGGCTATTCTGCATGTTTTAATACAGACATGACAGTACTCTGTTTATGAGGAACCCCCATCTGTAGGACCATCTGTGAACTGGTCAGTGTGTGGAAGCATTTGTTTCCTGTGTTACACACTGAACAGACATCTATGCACAGCAGGTGCATAGTGTGAGGATTGCAGACAGTACATAATGATAGTGATGTGTTACTGCCATCGCATCCCTGCCTGAACATATGTCACATGAAACAGTGGTATGACAGACACTGTCTGGGGTTCCCAGTGACAAGCCAATAATGGGCAATTGTTCATAGCTGCGGTCACATGTCTACTACACATTGTACAGATGGCATGCAGTATATATGCATGTGTTGTGCTCCCTCTGCAAATGTATACCATCTGTTGTGTTGGGTTGCTGGTGATATCTATGCATACTGTTATAGGTAATCCTGTATGCTGTTGTCTATCACTAAGCCATATGTGGGTTTAAACTGTAACACCATAGGCTGAATGGGTTGGGAGGTCCTGGCAGAACCTCCTGTCCCACTTCAGCTGACCATGGCACCGGGCACCAGCACATCTGGAAATCAACCTCTGTTGGCTTTGTACCACCTTCTGGTGGTACCATCACTGAGGATAGGGCATGTTCCCCCTGGGAGCAGGATCAGAAAGGTACATGTCTGCTGCTGTGCGGTCCCTGATGTTTTGTGTTGGGGGCTCACTAAGGGGCTCCAAAGCCAGAAATGCAAGTTCAAGGGCAGAGTGTCACATTTGCAGGGTGATGCTGCCCCTCCTGGCAGTCCCCAGCACTGCCTCCTTTGCAGCTGTGTAGGTGCAGTGGCGGCTGCCCATGGCTGGGGACCTCCGTCCCACTGTTCCCATGGGCTTGTGAATGCCGAACACCCATCCGCTTCCTAGGTGTATCCCCCCACATGTGTCATATACCAACCCTGTATGCTGTCTTCTCTGTGATCCTACCCTACCTATCCTCCACAGCCATACCCACTCTCCTTCCCCCACATCCGACCCTCACCCTACGGAAACATAAGACCAATCAGCTCCTAGGACAACATTTGCCCTATACATAGCTGTCCATTTCACACACATGCCCACTGGACACATGTAACCCTTGTAATATGCATCACAACATACTCCTGTTATCCTTACCCCTGTCAATCAGGTGCATGATCCTGGTATGCACATCACTCATAAATGGTCCAGGTACACGTGATGAGGATGACCCCACTGTACACACAACACTACCGGTCCCTCTATGGTTACCCCATTTACCTTTATCATGATGATGATGTTGCACACAGCACCTTGCAAGAGTACTGTTCACACATAATGATTGGACAGGTACTGTTGTGTTAATGTACATTACATGCACAGAGTGATGTATATGGCCAATGTACAACTGTTTGAGTGTATGAATGACACATGTCTGTCTGAGTGAGTCTTGAGATTATATAGAACAGCACCACTACATAATGCAGGCGTCGCTGGTGTTTCCCATTTCATTAGTTTGTAATGCCTTGTTGCCACATGGTATGTTCCTGATATCTCTCTCTCTCTCTCTCTCTCTATATATATATATATATATATATATGTATGTACCTATATGCTGGACATAAGCACTCACATATACATCTACATGATGGGATACATTCCTATATTTTTGAATGACTGCGGTGTATGATATGTTTGTGGTACTGTCCGTTGTCTGTATATCTGCCATGGCGTATTGGTAAATCACATTAGCTGTGTGTGCAGGGTCCTGGTTCTGAGCCTTGCAGAGGACATTTATTTGGTTGCAGGGCAGAACAAGGCCATTGGATACGGAGGGAGTAAGGCACATTAAAACAGTTTTGAGCAGGTGTATGTGAGTTTGCACGGTGTTAAGCAATGCTAACCTCTAGTTACAGCTTCTTACACTCAGTTAGCATCTACATTGCTTTACCAGTGCAATACTCGCATACTGGTAGCCAAACAGGCTTACACCCGCTCAATCCCACAATTGCAAATGCACCAACATTGATGCTTGCATCTGACATTCACACCCCTGGGTGGGAACGAGGACCACAATATTACCTTGTGATGTCTATTACATCGGATTACATGCCTACAGTATCAGGAATGGCTGCCCATTAGGCAACGGCATGCTGTTCAACTGTACGGAATCGACGGCCTGTCCAGTGATTTAATCATATTATTTGTGTGTTCCTCTTACAATCTGCTCCCGTCTGGCTAATACATGGGAACCGAGACTCTTCAATACATACAAGTAATTGGGTTTTGGGCCCCACATCCGTCGGCCAAGTCATGCTACCACATACCTATTATAGGGTTGCCACCTTTTCAAATGCCCAAGGTGGGACTTTAGGGTTACCACCTGTCCCACTTTGCGAATGACAGTCCATCTTTAGGCAATTGTGTCCTGCAAAAAAAATCAAAAAATAGCAAATGTCCTGAGATTTCAGGACACAAATATTTCCTAAGTTTTCTTTAATAGTTGCATAAAACAGTTATTTTATATATGAAACTTCTATATGTTATGTGAAGTAGCATAAGCAATTCAAATGGTACTAGAATAAGCTTTTATTTGTGCAAAAAAGTAAAGTTCTGTACTATGCATGGCTGTAGGTATGTTTTGTCCTGGAAAATCTGACATTTCTACAGAACATGTCCTACTTTGGGCATTTGAAAAGGTGGCAACCCTATGGGACCATTATGCAGAGACGTCAGATTTTGCACGGCAAAACATACCCACAGCCATTACAAAGGAAAGTACTTCACTGTTTTGCCTAAATAAAAGCTTATTCTTGTAGCATTATAGTTGCTTATACTGTTTCTTATAACATTTAGGTGTTTCAGATACAAAATAATTGTTTTATGCAACTACTACAGACAATATAGGAAATCTTTGTCCTAAAATCTCAGGACATTTGCCATAATTTCAATTATTTTGCAGGACACAACTGCCCAAAGGGGAGTGTCCCTCGCAAAGGTGGACAAGTGGTATCCCCAACCTATTATTCTATCCTCTTTCTAAGGTAGTCGGCAGAACATGCGCTTTCTGTCACTATCAGACCTCTCATACAAATGGGGAAGAATGAACACTGAATCAGGGACACTGCATTACAACATCAGGTACACATTTAGAAGATTAGTGCTATTAACCTGACACATTGACAGACCCAGAGCATATGTATTCATACACATTGTCTGAGGTACATGCTGTTTATGACTCTTACATGTTGTCATTATTCATTACATGTATTCCACCAACTTTCCTCCTGATATCACTAGTTCTAGGAGGGTTTAGGTGGGACAGAGTTAGATTCTGAGTCATAATCACGGACGTCCCTGGTAATCGAGGACAGTTCAATGGTATGGTCCCTATGTGTTCCCCCAATGGTTTACGGACTATCCAGTGGATGTGCTCTTAGGGTTTGGGAGGAATGGGCGTCTGCTATGCCCACATCGGAATATTACTTACATCCATGGGGCGGTCCTAATATGGCTCTGCCAGCCAACACCTGCATGCCTAGGCCCATAATCGCATACCCATAATTCCCATACCTACCACTCCTCTACAGCACTCATCCTTACTGTGGGCGCAGGTGGGGTATAAACACACCACTACACACTGCTCACTCTCCCCATGTCGGGACACATGTTGTACATTGTGTTGACCCATGTGTTATCAGGCTTGCACAACCTACTGGTCCGTGTACGTCTACAGCCTGGTCGGATAAATCATTATAGGGCCTGGCTCCAGTCACTAATTTTTGGTGTCCCACAAGGGACATCGATGTCCGTGTTTCAAGTTTAGACCTTGCAGATCTCTCCAACTGGTAGTTTCCTGCCGGTGGTCTGGGAAGCAGTAGTGTATTTACTTTTATTGCATGTCTGTATGTCTCACCGGCCTAGCTGGGGGGGTGGGGGTACACGTTTGTTTATTGGACCTCCCACCAACATATGCCCGTCTTGTGAACATATGTTACCCATAACTGCTGTATCATATCCTAGGTATATACATGTGTATATTTACTGTAACATATAGATAGATATATATATTTACATTAATATATACAGATATAGCTGCATATGTATGCATACATGCATATTCATATCTTGCTGTATATATATATATATATATATATATATATATATATATATATATATATATATAATCTAACGACATATGGGTCTATGGTTGTCTGCATATGTATAGATTCATATGTGGGTATGTATCTGTGTTCTTTGTATGTATACATTCGTACTACGGTGAGGGAGACGCATATCTCTATCTCACTTTGGGTACATATACACACACATAGCTCTACATATATATGTGTACATCTGGTTATTCCGTTCCTTGCATTGGCCAACATCAGCCAACACCTTCACACCTAGACCCATAAGTAGCTACCCATAGTTCTCCCACCCTCGCCTCCTCGACAGCACCCATCCTTACTCTGGGACCTGGTCGGTTCTGGACACACCACTATACGCTGCCCACTCTCCACTTCATGGGACCCATTTCATACAATTGTCTTGGTCCATGGGTAGTCAGGGTTACCCACCCTTGTATTCCGAGTCTGTATACACCGCGGACAAAATGGATGATCTATCACATTCGTATGGTTTGGCCAATTTTTGGGGTGTCCCACAAAGGATGCTCCAGTATGTGTTCCATGATTAGAATCCCTGGGTGCACTGTCCCCCCCGGTTGTATACTGTCTGTGGTCTGGGGAGCAGTGGACACTTTACATTGATTGTGTGTATAGTTCCCATGTCCGGCTGTAGGGGGGCAGTGGAAGGGCATGCTGCGTGTGTCATGTGTCTTGCCTGGGTTCCTCACTTCCATTGCCATAGCCTGTGAACATATGTCATTCCTGTGTGATTTTTCCTATAACAGCTGTATATCTCTATATATCTACGCACACACACACACATATATAGATATAAATATGTATTTATATATGTACGTATATGTATATATAGATATATATATATATATATATATATATATATATATATATATATATATATATATATATATATATATATATATATATATGTATATCTGCAACCATATATATATATATATATATATATATATATATATATATATATATATATATATATGTATGTCTATACATATATATATATATATATATGTGTGTGTGTGTGTGTGTGTGTGTCTGTAAACCAATACATTCCCCGCATGCGTAATGGTGTTTATATATGCTTTACCTGCATACTAGTGCCTTATTCATTATGACACCGACACTTCACTCCAGTTATCTTGTAATCGGTATTTAGCACGTTATACAGTGGACAGATGTTGCAATATGTTCATGTATGGATTACCGATGGTAATTGGAATGTGATACAGTGTGATTCAGTATGAGAATGTCTGTTCGTTAGGGGGTTGCTCTAATAAATGCACTATTGCTGTGCCGCTCCATATGCATATATACCCATATACCCATGGCTCCTGATTCCCCAGACACACCCCAATGCCTCCCTACCACTGCTGTCATCCATTCTCCTGTCAAATTCGCAGTGTATCAACACCACTGCACACTGACCACACCCTACTCCTATAGAGCCATCCCATCGGTTTACTCACTCCATGTATCCTCCGACCTCCCATATATTTAGTCCATGAACATTGGTGACGTGAGCAACCAAAGGAATACTATTTGCTATTATTGGTCTGACATACATGGGACATGCAAGTGTTTATGGCAGGATTAGACTCTACTTTATTACATCTTTACTCCCGTTAACATGACACTACAATTCATTAACATATATGACTATGCTGTATCGCACACATTACACATGGGAGCCTAGTTATGTACATGTTCAGTGTATTTCTTTTAGAATTAGACCGATTAAGTACTTGTCGTTGCCATACCGGGCAGATCACAGGAAGGATTCCATGTGTGGGGAAGCCCTCACATTGGATTATCGTCAGCACAGCACTGACTTTGGACACTGTACCCGCCTCTGCGTTCTAGCAGTTTCATCCTGTCCCTCTTCTGCATAGTCTATTATTCCATCTACTGTCAATGTTTGTATGTGCACATTCCTATTATTTATGTCTACAAATGGAATGCATGTGTTACAGAGAATGTACTTCTACATATTGTTGTCTGCATGTGTGTATGCATATATACCTATTACGAACTCACTGACCTCCATGGGGTGGTCCAATTAGAACCGGGCCATCCAACCCTGGCAAGCCTGGATCCATAATTTCATACCCATAGTTTCTCCACCCCACCAGTGTTGAACTTACACATGTAACTTCCATTATCCACTTGTTATCGCAGCCATGACACACCTCTACACATTGCCCTCTCCAGAGCGTTAGGGGCCCTACACATATGTTGTCCCACCTCGTGTTTTCACAGGCTCTCCCACCATGTAATCTTTGAACATACCTGCCCTTCCTGGGGTTATGGATTACGGCCATTTGCACTTTACAATTTTTGGTAGTCCCAGCAGGGACTACTTTCTGTCTCTGTGTAAAGTAGACTTAGCAATTCAAAGACGTTACTCCCACTGGTAATACCCTGCCTGTGGTGTGAGTAGCAGTGCTCTGCTCACTCTTGGGCAGCTTTTTATGACATACGCTGACAGCACTATATAATACTATAGTTGCGTTCGATTCCCTTCACATCCCTTGTGTATGCTTTATTGTTATGACATTCATTCTTCATATATATATTACATCTGTACATACGTATATACATTTCCTAATCTGGGCGCTGCTTACACCCGCACAAGAGCACTCGCATATGCTTACTGTGTGTTACATATGTTTACTGACGCTTATTTGTGCTTACTTGTGCCTTATTCATTATGACAGTACCACTTTGATTGAAGGGATCTGGTTAAAAGTCCCATGCGATACTCACGTTCACTTTTACATGTTTTAATGTCGGCTTTACAGCAGAACGACATTCATTCCACAAGGAAAATTATATGTGCTATAGTCAAACCTGAACTGTGAATGCCTGTTTATTAGGCAGATACTCTAACCACTACACTCTTGGTATTCTGCTTCAATTATATGTATACCCATGGTTCATAGTTACCAGAACACATGTCTTAAAACTTCACTAACACAGCAGGCATCTATTTTCCTGTTGGGAAAACTGCACTACTACACATGCACCATTCCCTACTGCTCTGGACTCGTGCTGCATGTTGACTCACTCAAAGTATATTCAGACCTCCAAAGCCTATAGTCCTGACACATATGTGTGTTTGATGGTCAGGGTGTTCATGTGGTCATCTGGGTTTAGGCTTGTCTGACTGGGGACCGGGACTGCCCTGTTCCTGTTTGAAAGTCAGATTTAGCATGTGGACAAGGTTACTCCCACTGTTAGCATTCTACCTGTGGTTAGAGATGCAGGGATTTTGGCCAGCTATGGCCAGCTTGATATGTCAGCACTAGATAATATGGGTGTTCTGCTGCTGTTTTCCTTCGCATTCCTTATGAATGCTTTCTTGTTCCCATGTTTGTTCTGTAGATATATATATATATATATATATATATATATATATATATATATATATATATATGTGCATATATCTATATATATATATATATATATATATATATATATATATATATATATATATTTATATACATATGAATGTATATATATATATATATATATATATATATATATATATATATATATATATATATATATATATATATATATATATATATGAATAGAGTCCACCACTGCCAACGAAAAAACAGACTGCAAACCTGCTACTTTTAACGTTTTCGTTCTTTAATCACAAGAACTTCATCAGAAATGCACCCATACCAAAGAACATGTTTTTATATAGTAAAATAGATCACATGTCATAATTGATTAACCAATGAATTTACATCTTTTTATAAAAAACTTCTTATATATTATATATACATATATATGTGTAAAAAAGACCTCTGTGTATTTCTATTTGACAAACAAACAGACAAACTTTTGATTATACAAAAAATAATGTCTACTGTGGAACAAAAATTAAAATTAGAAAATACATTTAGCCATAAGTTAAACTAAATACTACTTAAAATCTTTGTAAAGCTAAAAAACATTTGATGTTAATAACATCATTCATGCCCGGTGGCTCATCTGCTTTTAGCCTAATTTGCCAAATAGATTCCTTACATTCTAATAATGTTTTGAAATCACCACTAAACAAACTATCTTCAACCTTTTCTAATACTGAAAACATAAACTTTTTGAATGAAACACAGTTTAATGAATGTTTTGCCAATGCATTTGTTAAATCTTTTTTCTTTATGGCTAAATTGTGTTCATAAATACGTTTGTTTAAATTTCTTATAGTTTTACCTATATAGAAATGATCACATGAACCACACTGTGCTATATAAACTATGTTACTGGTTTTACAAGTAAAATGTCCCTTTGCCTTGAAGTCTTTGTTTAGATGTTTTAAAAAAACACTAGAAGTACCACTAACAAATCTGCATTGCTTACAGCCTGTGCAGGGATATGTACCTACCTTACTTGTAATATATGTTTGTGAATTTTCTCCCCTTTCTAAAATCATTTTTATATTAGTCACTTTTTTATAAGTGAAAACTGGACGTGTACTTATCATTTTAGCTAGCTCATGGTTACCTAGCACAATTTTCCAATTATTGGTCACTATCCCTTTAATGATGTCCATCTCATTACTAATAGGTAAAGGAAAAGCCAACACAAACTTGTTGACAGATGTTTCTTTATTTTCAACATTATCTAATGTCAATGTACTAGTAAGAATAGGTATCGCTTTGTTTTTCCTTAAAATGTTGACTTCCTTTATAATGCAATCAAGCCAACTTGTTTCATAGCCTCTCTCTATAAAGAAACGTTTTAAATCTTTAGTTTCACTAACAAAACAGTCATTTTCACTGGTGAGTCTACTGAGCCTAATAAATTGGCCTTTAACCACACCCTTTTTCATGTGCTTCGGGTGTAGACTCTCAAAATGCAGATATTGATTAACAAAAGTTGGCTTCCTGTAAATTCTACTACTAAATCTATACTCTATTAGATCTATAGTCAAAGACAGATCCAAAAAGGTGATACTTTTTCCAAAATTTCCAAAGGTGAAATTGAGAAAGTTTGTAGTGGTGTTTAACTGAGCTAGAAACTTTCTAAAACTTTCTTCATTTCCCCTCCACACAAAAATCAAATCATCAATATATCTCCTATAGAAAATTATATTGTGATCTTTAAGTTGCGGGACTAAATGTTTTACCTCCCAAGATGACATAACCAAATTTGCAAAGCTAGGTGCCACTCTAGACCCCATTGCTACTCCCGATATCTGTTTATACAAGGTGCCATCAAACTTAAAAAAATTATTATCAAGCACCAGTTCCATAAGGCAACTACAGGTGTTAATTAAAGTGTTATCCAAGCTTGTATGCCTACTCAAATAGTCCCTCATAAATTCTATGCCCTCATTTTGATCAATACTTGTATATAGGGACTCAACATCAAGAGAAGCAAAATGTAAATGACTGTCAGCTTTGTCTAAATTTATTTCTTTTAATAATTCTAACAAGTGCCAAGAATCACGCAAATAAAATCTAGACTTCTGCACTAAGGGATTTAAGATGTCATCCAACCATACTGAAATTGTTTCAGTTTTGCTACCCGAAGCTGCAATAATTGGTCTAAATTTTAAATTCCCCTCTTTCTTATGCACTTTAGGTATTCCGAACATCTTGGCCATCTTGGGAAACTCTGTGTACAAAAAGGTATAGGTGTTATAGTCAATACTGCCTTCGTTGAATAAATCAAATAGATGACTATCTACCTTACAAAAACTTTCCTGTACAGATCTGTTGTCAACTTTGACATAATTTCTAATATCAGCCAACATACTGTTGATATGTTTTGTATAAT
The DNA here is from genome assembly GCF_019279795.1 of Protopterus annectens. Taxonomy (NCBI): domain Eukaryota; kingdom Metazoa; phylum Chordata; order Ceratodontiformes; family Protopteridae; genus Protopterus; species Protopterus annectens. Next base: position 671,503,150 of record NC_056730.1, on the reverse strand, counting down.
CAGTTTGAGCCATAATTACTATTGTTCCACCCTTGTCTGCCTTCATAATTCGTTGTTCCCTATTTTTGGCCATAATATCCAAAGCCAAAAGCTCCCCTTCTGTAAGGTTAGGTGCATAATTTGTTTTCCTGTCAATGTGTCTGAAGTCATTTTCACATTGTTTGTTAAACACAGCCAAAGTAGTGTTAAGTAAAGGATTATAAGTGCTTTTTACATAACTTTGTTTGTCACATTTTTCTTTTAAAACAGTATTATCAAATATAAACTTCAAATTTAACTTCCTACAATATAATTTGAGATCAACAATCAATTTTGTTACATCACAATAATTGTTAGGAATAAAATTGAAGCCTTTCTTTAGGACAGAAATCATATTATCTGAAAGAGCAAAGTCAGTTAAATTTACAAAGTTCATTTGAAAGTCTAATACTTCTTTCTCCCCTTCGCTCTCCCTTTGTTCCTCGTTTGTACCTTGTTGTTCCACTTGGGAGTCTTTTTTACTCCAGCACTGTCCATTAAAAAAGGACCTTTAATCTGATTTTCAGTTACTACTTCAGAACTGTTGCCCCCTTGAAAGGAATCCAAACAATTGACTTCATTATCATTAACAGAAGCACCTTGAATGTTTGGTTTAGGAACCACAGTATTTGACCTCGGAATGTTAGATTTATTGTTATTATTCCCAGAGTTAATTTCTGTACTACTCAAACCAAAAGCAGGAACATTTCTTTTAAAACGTGCTGCTTTTAAAGTGTAGGCTTTTCGTGCTGCATAGGCTGCCAAATCTCTCTGTAATTTGCCTTGTTTTCTCGAGATTACTGACAGCCTATGTCTCTTAACCTTAGCTTCAATGCCCAAATATAATGAAGCTAAATTCTTGAAGGCGTCAAAAGATCTAATCAGTTTGCCAAATTTTCAAGCTCAATCTTGATCCGAACAATTTCACTACGATAAAACTCAACTAACAGGCCCATGTATTGTATGCCTGCATTGTTAAATACGTCAACAAGCTTTAAAAACAAAGCGTCACCTTCAGTGACACAGTTAGGGTACTTAAAAGTTCTTAGACCCAACGGGACACATTGAAGTCTAATGTTCTCCTCTAAATACATAACTTCAAGCTGTAGTGACACTAGTTTGATAGTGGTTTTTTCAAGTTTAAAAATATTTTCTTTACATGTTTCGTAATTGTCATTATGAACTTCAGCGTCAACATTACCTAAATCACGCTGATTCTGTTCACTTTGTTCGTCTAAACAAAAAGGATTCGCGTTGTCATCGACGACCAAACTGTTGATAAATCCAATGGAAGGAATCTTAATTTCATTAAGGTTCCGATGAACACTTGGCGCTTGTCCACTATCACTGTTAGAAGCCAAAGCTACTAACCGTTTGATAGTACTTCCAGATGTGTTAGCGTTAGCTGTAACCTCACGTCTCTCACTTCCTAGTTCAACAGCATGTACCTCTCCAGCGTTGTTACTTCCACCAAATTGGGACGAAAGAGCCTGCCGAACGGCTCCCACTATAATCCCCGTCATCTGGTCTGTAAAGTCAGCGCCAAAGTCAGGAACTGGGTGGGTGCTCAGGTTCAGCAAAATGTCTTGTGAATCTTCCATTGAGCAAATGATGTACTCGAAAAACACTTACACAAAAACAGACTCAAAACCAAATAACTGAATAGAGTCCACCACTGCCAACGAAAAAACAGACTGCAAACCTGCTACTTTTAACGTTTTCGTTCTTTAATCACAAGAACTTCATCAGAAATGCACCCATACCAAAGAACATGTTTTTTATATAGTAAAAAAGATTTTACTATATAAAAAACATGTTCTTTGGTATGGGTGCATTTCTGATGAAGTTCTTGTGATTAAAGAACGAAAACGTTAAAAGTAGCAGGTTTGCAGTCTGTTTTTTCGTTGGCAGTGGTGGACTCTATTCAGTTATTTGGTTTTGAGTCTGTTTTTTTATATATATATATATATATATATATATGTACGGTTGCCACCTTTTCAAATGCTCAAAGTGGGACATTTTTGGTACAAACTTCAGATTTTGCAGGCCGAAACATACCCGCAGCCAGTACAAAGGACAGAACCTCACTTTTTGCCTAAATAACAGCTTATTCTTGTAGCATTTTAGTTGCTTATTCTGTTTATTATAACATTTAGTTGTTTCAGATACAGAATAACTGTTTTATGCAACTATTACATAAATATAGGAAATAATTTTGCCATTAAATCTCAGGACATCTGCCATTTTACAATATTTTTACAGGACACAGCTGCCCAAAGAGGGACTGTCCCTCACAAAGTGGAACAAGTGGTAACCCTATATATATATATATATATATATATATATATATATATATATATATATATATATATATATATATATATATATATATATGTATGTATGCATGCATATACATCTATATGATTTAATTACTTTGATCATACTGTTGAATGACTGTGCTGTCTGCTATGTTTGTGATAACATCAAAGTTAGGTATAACTGCCATGGCTTAGTGGTAAATCACATTGATTGTGATGTGTAGGGTCCTGACGTTGGGCCTGGTCAACGCGGTTTATTGTGTTGCTGGGCAGAACAAGGGCCATTGGACAAAGGGTGAGTACAACACTTTTCAGCTGCAGTTTTCCGCTTAACCGCCGATTCACATCACGCAAAAACCTTCTGCATTCTTACTGTGATACATCACCCCAGTTCACATTTCAATGGTATTATATCATTATACAGCATAAAATTAGCAAGATATGCTCATATACGGATTACACGTCATAAATGGTATGTGCTGCAGTCGAACTGGCAAAGTCTGCTCGATAGTCAGATGCTCTAATCACTACACTATTGCTGTTCTGCTTCATTTATATGTATATCCATGGTTCATAGTTACCCGAACACACGCCTCAACACTTCACTAACACAGCAGGCATCCATTTTTCTGTTGGGAAAAACCGCACTACTACACAGGCGCCATTTCCTATTGCTCTAGACATGTCCCATATGGTGGCTCACTCCAAGTATATTCAGACGTCCCAAGCTTATAGTCCTGGGGCATACATTCATATAATGGTCAGAGTGTTCAATTAGTCTTCCGGTTTTTGGCTCATCTGACTGTTGACGGGGACTGCCCTGTACCTGTTTGAAAGTCAGACTTAGCACGTGGACATAGTTAGTTCCACTTTTAGCATTCTACCTGTGGTTGGAGATGCAGGAGGTTTGCTCACCTCTGGGCAAGTTGATATGACAGCACTAAATATTACGGGGGGTTCTGCTGCTGTTCCCCTTCACATTCGTTATGACTGCTTTATTGTGACCATGTTCACCCTTCATGGATATATATATATATATATATATATATATATATATATATATATATATATATATATCTGTGTGTGTATCTCTGACTGTACATACACATGCATATACACCTACATGCTTATTTACATTTCCCATACTTTTGAATGACCACCACTTACCGTCGCGCATACTCGCTTACGTCTGTGTTAAAGTGCCTTAATCACCCTCAATCTGACTGCCATTATTGTGGCCATTGTATAAAATTATCCCTTGCATGGCTTGGACCCAGGAACAGGAACACCATAGTCACTGGTTTTACCACTAAACCATCCATGATACATTCTTTATGGTTGGTAATTAGGGTATATGACTTTACTACAGCCATTCCATAGTACTAGCAGCAAATGTGACAGTCAGGTGGTGTACATATGTATATTACATGTTACTATTCATATGTTTCTGAGAGGCATATGTATATATTTGCAAGTATACATATTTATGAATTGGACATATACTTGACAACTACTTATATGCATGTATGTGTGATGTGTAGCTATGCAAATATAAGTATGTATGTTTATAGATATATGACTACATATCTGGAGTTATACATGGTCATGTATATGACCGACTGCATAGGGGAGGTACCTGTACCGTTTGTATACAGGGGTTGTGTGCATCATTACAATGAGGAACCTGGACGGGGTATACAATTTGTGGACATGTACTATTTGGAAGATTGCTATGGGGAAGCTTCATGTGAACATGTGAAAGGTATATATTCCCGATAATGCACGTGGGAAGACATGCATCATGGTCAGGTGTTTAATCACGGGTCGTAGGTTCTGCAGGACTGGCTGGAGGCTGAGCAGGGTTGAGGTCAACTACTGCTAATACAACTTGCGTCCAGATGTCTACAGGACTGGGCATCGTGTTGTGCCACCAAGTCTAATCTTTACAAAAGATACTTATCCCATGAGGGATAGCCAGAAATTTTGGGGACCAATGACTTCCATTCTTTTGGCTTTACAAAAATGAGGGAGGCTTATAAATGCAAGGGATATATAGTTGGCAATCCTGAGACTGCCTAGGGTGAGACTGCCTACTAAATATGAGTAGGGGTCACTATGTGCAGATATGGCTGCGCCAAGCTAGCAGCTCGAGTATGGGTGGTTTTAGTGGACGTTCAGGAAAGGGGGGTGGTGTGCTGTGGAGGAGATGATGGATATTCATTTATGTATCCAGGTGTGTTGAGGCTGGATGGCTCACTTCAGGCCAGACTATTATGTTGGTGTGAGCCGGTAACGTTTTTGTACATGTGTATCGCACATTTTAATGTTCATATGTTTATGGGATTGTGTTCTGCAGTATGGCCTGTCAGGTTGTATTGTGGATGTGAATGTTTGTTCTTTGGTTTCCTTTCTGATTCACCCACTGCTCTCTCGTACACCTCCAGTTCACCTATTGTACATCCGACTCAGTCTCTTCTTGGTGAATTATTACATTACCCGTCACCCCCCACCCCCATATTCCACACACACCATCCATCCCTTCTCTGGTTGATGGCCCATGGCACAGTCAACAGAACACATTGTGTGCACTACATATCTCTGGTACTAATATGGTTGTGAGGACGACCCTAGCATTTTTGATCTTCCACATGCTGTACTTCATGCACATAGGTACACGCAAATACTTATCTTTCATGACATGGTAGGTAGACCCGGGTAATACCTGTTCATCTTTGGGCCATCCAGACAAGGATGACTTGGACCACGAATGGGCAGATGTTGAGCAAATGCTCTGACCATTGGTAGGGTTGCCACCTTTTCAAATCACCAAAGTGGGACGTTTTTGGGACATACATCAGATTCTACAGGCCGACACATACCTACGGTCAGTACAAAGGATAGTACTTTAGTTTTATGCCTAAATGAAAGCTTATTCTTGTAGCAGTTTAGTTGCTTATTCTGTTTCTTGTAACATTTAGGTATTTTACATACAGAAATAACTAATTTATGGAACTATTACATAACATATGGGACATAATTATGTCCTACAATTGCAGGACATTTAACATTTTTAATATTTTTGGTAAGGACACAACTGCCTAGAGAGGGACTGTCCCTCACAAAGTGGGACAGATGGTAACCCTAACCACTGGGCTAGGCATAGCAAAGGGCAGCGGCGTGCAAACACACTGCGTTTCGCTTCCACTTGGTATAACTATTAAGACTACAATGGAATACAGGCACGGGGTTTTAAATGTCATTTGTTCAAGGGACGGGGACTCAATATTCAGCTACGTACCTTTGTGTTTACTTTTTATTTTGGTGTTCATGAAACTGTCTTGTATGCTTTGCATACATTTCAGTATCCACAGACACTAACAGGAGTGATTATTATTAGAGGCAGGCTGTACTAGTCAGCATTTTAGGTTGCGCGTCTGCAGCCGACATGTTCACGCCTCCGTGCAGTGCTTAGACATGCCCCCTGCACTCGCACACGTTTCTTATGCATGTGGATGTTGCAGCAGCGCACCTTCATTAATATGCATGTGCTGCTGCTGCGCCATCTCTATGCTGCACGGTCGGCACAAGGCTAACACCGTCCTTGCGCCGAGCTTCATAATGCATTGATAAAAATCTATCTTATCTGTGTTACAGTTCATGTGCATATTACATGTGAGCACTGTTCTTTACATTGCTCCTTTAATTACTCCAGAATCTTTGGAATACAACAGTGCAAGATTCTCAACTGAGTCTGTGTACATATAACATAGTGCAAGCAAACCAACATACACAACAACATACAATATTACTATTTTTTGCATATCACACATGAATACTGTTTGCAACAGTACCCCTCAATTACAGCAAAGTCTTCAGATTAGCTGGGTGTAAGACTTTTCATAATCCCACCCAGTGTATAGTAACAAGACCCTGAGATTCAGTAAATGTAATACAGATTAAATTATATTGTATATAACAGTTTAACTATGATTGTACAATGGGACACATATTGGAGTGCTGAATTAAGCATTATCACATAGTTGTGTGTGTGTGTGTGGGTGTGTGTGGGTGTGTGTGGCTGTGTGTGGGTGTGTGTATGTGTGTGTGTGTGTGTGTGTGTGTGTGTGTGTGTGTGTGTGTGTGTGTGTGTGTGTGTGTGTGTGTGTGTGTGTGTATAGATATATATGTATAGATAGGTTCATAGGTTAATAGGTTCTTAGGTTGGTACTAGACTATCAGCCCTAGGGCCTATACACGCCTAGCCATAACAATTCCCTGGCTATTTCTTCCCACAATATTTACTTTACTTACCTGGACCCCTGTCTAGCAGGGTGACTGACGTGATCCCCAGGGAACCACAACTGTCCTCCCATTGTCTGCATCTCTCCTTTTTGTCCCTCCTCCTTTTTCTGTCAGCACCTCCTCTACTGGACTTATGTGTTTATTTGGCTGGTCACATCTTCCCTCACTACCCTTTTTGGAGAAAAAGAAAGTGATTATCTGCTTTCTATTCCTCATTTCTGATGTTACTATATATCCATTTCTTTTTCAGTTACAATACAAAAATGGCAAAGACTTTGCTAAGAAAACCTTATTATGGCTTAAAGCTGATCTCATAGCAGCATGCCACACAGTGTATGACCATGCATCTTTGCAAACATGCTACATGCACTCTACCTGGCAGTTTTCTTCACACATTTTTCTCCCCAGCTTTTTCCTTAGTCTCTCTCTCTGTTGTACTGGTTAACAGTGTTATAGGAAGCAGTCAGCTTCTGGCCACGTGGCATTACTTCAGTCATATTATGTTGCCATTACAAGACCAGATATGTTTCTAGGACCCCCCCATGGCTTTTTTTCATTTAAGATAATTAAAGACTAACGATTATTACAAATAACCAATAATAATAATACCACTAATAATAACAATAATAACGTACAAAACTGAAAGAAACCCCACTACAAAGGCAAAAGTGATTCATTACTATACTCCTAATCAGAACCTTTCTCCCTTACAGTTCTTTCTACTACACCTATGTCTTAATTTTTTCTATTCCTTTTACTTCCTCTGGCCCTCTGCGACAAACTGTTGTTCCACATCTCCCTGTCACAGCATGCTTGCCTCTCCTTGAAGTCCTCAATTCTCTGTTCTTATACCTCATTTTACTACATCCTAATTGTTTCCACTTGTTCTTGACGATCCAAGATCATCTGTTAACCACAGTATGCTTGTTGTACTAATGAGAGATAGTAATACCATAATCAGCTGTTGCATTCAACACGTGTAATGGAAACAATTCAGTAGTCCCCTTTGTGAAAGAGTCCTTTTCAGTGGAAGCTACCCAATTAAAAATACATGGAATAACTGAAAGGCAAGCACTTCTACTTTTGAAGTGCAAGCGGCACAGCTATCAATAAGTACCACTGTTTATTTCAAAAACTGAAAGTCATATTGAACAAGAGCTGATTTAGACTATTTATACAAAGCAATGTACGTATTCAAGTTCTCATACAGGTATTATTTTTACGTAAATTAATGATATCAAAAGTCCGATTCTCAACTACTATTCCAATACAGTACAGTGTTCAGTCACCCTCGCATGGATGTAGGTTTATTTACAAACAGATGACCCTAGAAATGCGAAACCTAAATGCAGGATTAATGATGCACATTTGAAGTGCTCGAATCAAGAAAATAATATCTCAGCAAGCATGTGGACAGTAAGTTAGAAATTCAGTGTGTGTTTACACAGCTATCAGTCACATTTCTGTCACCTGACAGCCATGTGCTCAGTAAAGAAGCAGAACATCAGACCAAAAGAACCTTGCCTACTATTGAAATGCTGCATAATCAGTACACCTAGTCTAATTCATTTAACAGTAACAAAAGAAACAGTTTTACCTTTAAAGGCCCTGCGTTTCCACAGCGTTAGAGTTAGATATATAGCTATAGATATGTAATTGTATATGTATATTGAAATTAACAGTTATTAAGTTGAGAGGAATTATTCATATATCTAAGAAGAACATTGCAGGGGAGACACGGAGGAAGGAGAGTGGAATAAGAAAGCAGGCAGACATGCTTAAGGATAGGTGAAGGAGAGTCAAATTGGAAAAGAGAGAGATAACTGGGTATGGTTATTTTCGGCAATGTAACGCGTTGGCAGATTTTAAAAATTCCCTGCAGAGAACTCTGTCAGCAAATGGTAGTTACGATGGAAACATTCTTTTGAGCTAAGACACAGGCTCTGAATAGTGTATACATATTAAGGCCTTAGTAATTTAAGTAGTATTGGTTGCCAGAAAAGCAATTACTAGAAAATCAATACCAAAGTCTAAATCTGTTGTAATTGATGGTCCAAATATTGTAAACAAGATAAAAGAACTACAGGTGGGAGCTTTAGAAAAGGGAAGGAGCAAATTACATAGAAATAAATAGAATTTGTGTGAAAAATATTAGCGGAGTAACGTACAGAAGGGTAAATAAGGTTGAAGGGAAGGCAGGAAATGAGCAATATATAATGCTGACACAAATATTAATTATTAAAAGGAAAGAAATTATATATGTAATGTATAATGCATGAGTATAAAATGTTAATATGGTCTGTTTTCCTTGCTAGTAACTTATTTGTGGTTATGTCTACGTGTGGGTTTAAAAAACACTGTAATTAGCACAGATGTGCAAACAGTGCTCATATACTCTTAGATGCTGACCTTTTCCTAGTACTAGGGTCACATCTAACTGTGACATATGTGTAGAGGTCATGAGCAATGTGAAATACTCAAGTCCTGGTATTGAAGTCTTAGAGAGACAGAAGATTATTCAAGTACAGCTAAGGAGGCAGTACTGTGGTCTTTTCCACAAGTACCATTGAGAAAGTGTACCAGAGAGTGGCATGGGTTGAAGGTTCACTCATACTCTGCTGAAAAAGGTTACACCATCTTGTATGCTAGTTGATGAGTGCAATCACATGAAAGATTGTCACAGACTTTCTGGTTCCTGAAGTGAGACAGATCCATCCCAATAAACTGCCTTCAAGGTTTGATAGTTTTCCTTCAGAGTGTGGATAATATGTTCAGTATTAAAGAGCTGTTGGAAATAATGATCATTTAGGTATTTCTAGACCTTGACAACACAGAAAAGAGTTCCAATGGGGTCTGAAGCATAAAAATTTAGTTCTGTCAGTTTTTAAGTACCTCTGATAAAGAACAGCTTGATCTTTTTGCATTTAAGATCAATTCCCACATGTTTGATTGACACATCCAATATGACAAGGCCTTTCTGGAAGCTGCCCTTAATATTTATTTTTCTGTGGGATGCATGATCGTGGCATATATGTAGTAAATAACCTACTGTTTCCACAACAGTTAGCCAGTGGGAATTGACACAAGTGGAAAAGACACCTGGGTTCACGCTAACAGTATATCATGTAATATTTTTTATTTATTTCTTAACCTGCTATGCTCAATGGTCACAAGTATCCCATTTCATGGGCAACCAAAGAGTACTGCCTGGTTAAATAACTTGCTCAAAGTTATGCAGTAGGCAAAGGGGGATGAGGGAATGAAACTCTGGAGTACAGGTTGAAGCTTATTAATAGTGCATATCCTTAATTGTCTGCTTTATTTGTAAGAACAAGAGGGTCACAGGTTAATTGGTACAGTTTCACTCTAGATCTATGTTTGAATGTTAACTTGACAAAATGTCAACATCTATAGCACCAAACTCTAATAATTGATAGAACAGAACCTTGAACTAGAAAGTAGCTGAATGTAATTTCACACAGTGCAGATAGGTAGTTCTGCAAGATCACAGTAAAGTGGAAATGGGGTTTTGCCCATTCACAGTTGTAAGGCAATCTTGGAGTTGGTATATTAATTAGCAAGAGGTGTGGTGGTACAGAGGGGATTGACCCCCTGCAAAAGCATTGGTCTGTACTGTTGTTAAGTTCAATTATCTTCTGGTTTGAGGTTATGTTTCTCGGATTATTTGGTTTGGTAGAAATAGAGACGTTTGGGCTAGCTGATGTTCTAACAGAGACCTGTTTTACTTTTTGTGTTCTGTGGTAGTGATAGCTCCTCATGCAGTTAATCACTGCTTGTTCTACATTCAAAGTTTTGATACTAGACATGCATTTAGCAGGATTTATTGTTTCAGTTGCTTGATAAATAATACACAGTTCTCAAATCCTTTTTCCATTTTGTAGAACTTGATTAGTAACCTGTATGGCTTATATATGAAGTTCCAAATTGCTAATAAGTTAGTAAACCTCAGTTATTTCAAAATCCAGGTAGTTCTTTTTGATTACTTTTGCTCCTACCTCTTCAAGGGGAAGACTAGGAAGTTAGGCTGGTAATTACAGAGTTTATCTATGAGTATCCTTTACATATTTTCAAAACAATAACTTCCTTTCTAGATGTGAGGAGAATCAATTATTTAATGAACCTATTAATCATCCATGATAGTGTATGAGTGATGGAAAAGATGGATATCCTCGATCCGGTACTAACCAACATGAGTAGCCACTGTAGCACCCCTACAGTGTCATCCTCCTTGGTAAGATCTCACCATAAAGCAATCACTTTTGAAGTCACCATCTCCCCTGACCCCTCCCCCATCAGGGTCAAACAAAAAAACTTTTCCAAATCTGACTACAATCTCCTGAGAGCAGGTATAAGCAGCTTCACAGCCACTGTCCCTTCAGTTGGAACTAGCACTAATGTCCAAGCTTACATCAAAAAACTATATGAGTACCTACATAGCTGTATGGACTGGGCAATACCTGACAGGACCAAATCATCTTCCTCAAGGAAGAGTACACCTGTCTAGTGGACAGCAGCAATAAACAAACTCTAGAATAAAAGGAAAGAATTGCTGTCCAGGGCCAAGAAGAAGCAGGTGCCAAGTTGGAAGCAATCTCTCTTTTGTCTGAACAAGCAAATAATGTCATTGGTGAAATCCTCTAAAGCTAACTTTGAGTCCAAATTGGTCACATCCACCAAGGACAATCACAAGGCCTTCTTCATATACGTCCGCAATCTCAAAGGTAACACCCAAATCTGTTCTGAAGTGGTGGTCAAGAGCACCACATACACAAAAACTGTAGATATAGCCAACCTACTGGCAGACAGGTTCAGTGAAAACTTCACCCCCTGCCCTGTCCTCCCCATCAGTAAACCAAGACATCCCCAGCACCTGCCCCCCTCCCCTCATCACCAGGAAGCAGGTTTTCAATGTTTTTTCAAAGGTAAAAAATACAGTCTCCATGGGACCTGACAACATCCCTGGCTGTGTCCTACATGAACTTAGGCATGAGCTCTCAGCTCCATTATTCACCCTATTCAACCAAAGCCTGAGCACTGTCTTTGTCCCAGCCAAATGGAGGACAGCCATTGTCATCCCTCTACACAAAGGTGGAGTGCCAACTGACCCAGTAAATTATAGGCCCATCAGTCTAACTAGCCTGATCTGTAAGGCCATGGAACCCATTTTCATGGACCTTATAAACAAGGACATTGGCAACCTCCAAATGCTTGACCCCACACAGTTTGGTTTTGTCAAAGGGAGATCATGCCTGCTAAACTTGATCGACTTCTTCAAAAAGGTCACCAAAGCCATGGATAAGGGGAAGATGGTGCACACCGCTTACCTTGACTTTGCCAAAGCCTTCAACACTACTCCCCACTTGGGCACAATAGATAAACTCAACCATCTAGGAACCAACCCATATGTTACCAGATGGGTAGCTAACTGGCTCACTGATAGAATGCACTCAGTCAGAATAAGGGAAGCCACCTCTAGTAATAGACTTGTAATGAGTGGTGTACCAAAGGATCAGTCTTGGGGCCTCTACTGTTTGAGATATACTTTTCTGAGGTGCAAGTCAAAACCAGTGGTCTGTGGCTGACCAGGTTGCAGATGACTGCAAGCTGGGCTCTGTCTTTAATTCCCTTAGTGATATGAACTAATGACTGGTACCAGAAGCATAATCTCAAACTGAATGCCAAGAAATGCATCATTATCCCCTTTGGGGAAAATGGTGTCCCCACCTATTATCACATTAATACCAACGTACTAAGCATGCAATCAGTTGTGAGGGACTTGGGCACCCAGGTCGACAGCAATCTGACTTTTGACCACCATGTTGTCTCTGTTGTATGGAAGACTTTCTATGTGGCTCACCTAATAAGTAAGGGTATTTCATCCAGGAACAAAGAAGTCATAACATCCCTGTACTCCTCCCTTATTAAAAATGTCCCCTTCAGCATGTACCTTGCCAAGCACATGCAGCAGCTGGAGAGCACAGAGGTTCCTGACCCGGAAAATCCAGTGTCTTAAACACCTATCCTAAACAGATTGGCTAAAAGCCCTGTCCCTCCACTCAGTCTCATGCAGACTGCTCACAGGTGACCTGTGTCTGGCATACAAGGCCATCTCAGCCCCAGCCTTGATGGAGTTGCTGCATATCTGTAAGTAAAACTCCACTCACGCAACCCACACACAAGGTTTCAACCTGGTCTGTGAACTTGTTGGCAGGATAGATTTGTGTCCAAAAGACTTCCCCATCTGTGGAATAGACTCCATCTCCATGTCAAGCAGAGTACATCACTAGCCCTCTTTAAGAGGAACCTGGACGACTGGATGGGAAACAGAAAATACTCCCCTGGAATCCCACCTGTGTTCCTGCTGGACAAGGGAAACAGGTGCTGACTTTGTGGGAACATGGACAAAATTCTTGCCTAGCCTTATAAGGACTTCAAGACCAATTGCCTAGTATCATCATATGAGCCTATGAACCTAAGTGTTGTATGAATGTCTTGGAGGGGCTACTAATCTATAGGTGAACCCACCTTATGTAATCTGGAGAAGGTATTTAATCACTGTGATGGGGATGAGTGGAAAAATTGAAGGAAATGTGGAGAGGCTGGTGTAATGTAATTACTCTGAGCAGCAGCAACTATTCTGTGATGTGCAATAATAGAGAGTAAAACCATTTCTCAGAGTCATCAGCTCTTTGACATTCAAGGAAGGATGACAGAATTCTCCATTATGCTACTGAAATGAGTAAGACAGCCTCATAGCAGGTTACTTATCTGGCAATTAGTTCATAGAATTAAGGCTGTGAGCTGCTAATGAGCTAGTCAAGGGTAAAGGGTTTGATTCTTTCCGTATTCATTTACCTCCTGTGTGATGCTGAGCAAGTCCTTTAATGAGACAGTGCTTTTGGGTGTCTTCTGAAATGCGAGGTAGTCATATGATCTTCTCTGGGACTCTTTCCTGAGCTCTGAATAATATGATAATGTGAGTCTAAAAAAATAACTTTACTACTCTTATCTTTTGACTGCTTACTCCCATTAATTCCTATGGCAGGACCAGGGCTGTTAGTGCTGAAGTGTTAAGTACTGTAAAGCTACCCGTGTGTGTGTGTGTGTGTGTGTGTGTGTGTGTGTGTGTGTGTGTGTGTGTGCATGATAGAAGACCATGTATTAGGGTGGTGTGTCTGTGTAGGGCCATGTTTGCATGTGTGTGTGTGTGTGTGTGTGTGTGTGTGTGTGTGTGTGTGTGTGTGTGTGTGTATTTTGTGCCTGTGCATGTAAGTGTGTATGTCTGTGTGTGTCTGTCTCTGCATGCATGTTAGTAGGTACTTGTAAAACTATCTAGTCCAAAGTCAAAAAGCACTGGAGCACTCCAATACTGATCAAGCGACTGTATCCAAGACTCCTAAATATGAATATGAGTCCAAAAAACAGAATTCAGCTCAGAAGAAAAATCCAAATTTATTATAAATATATAGGTTAGCGCTTTCACCCTGATGGGCTTCCTCAGACCTTTAATACATACAAAACAATACTACTAAATTTATACCTAACAATTCATGACCTCATTTCCTTTCATTAATTTAAAAACATGTCTGAATAAAAACATTGTATATTCATGTCACCAAACCTATCAACATTTTTTTAAAACATATCTAAATAAAAAAATATATATATACCCATAAATGCCTGACTGTGTCAAATGCCTTGGGCAGTTCCAAAAATAGTGCTGAGATTATAAGACCAGAATTTGTATTGTGATTTATTATATCTATGACCCTTAGAAGGGTAATGGTTGTACTGCTCTTAGGTCAGAAACTGTGCTGCAAGGGAGAGGGGAGGTTATGAGAAGATTTATATGTAGAAGGATGAGAAAATGTCGATTGGTTTATAGTTTATCTCAGTTGATGAGCTGTCTTAATGGAGGGGTATTATATAGAACTTTTTTTTCCATAAGGTGGGGACACATTTTTCTGGGAGAGAGTGGTTTATTATAATGAATACATGGTATGCAAGTCTATCTGCAGCAAGTTTGATGTGTTCAGAAGGAAGCATAGATATTTTTTAATTGTTGATGTCACTGGAGTAAACGCGAAGGTCTTTTATGGCTTCAATGACTGAGGTGAGATGGCTGGATTTTTAATAGTTTTGTTTTTTAGGAGGGAGGCTACTGTATTGATAAAATATAAGTTAAACTGTGAAGCAATGCTTTGGGAGTCATTGACTGAGGATGGGTTGGGGTGAGTTGATTTTTCAGGCCTGAGTAATGTATTTATGGATTTCCAGATGCCTTTTGGATTGTTTGGTGATGAATTGTGGGTGTTACTATAATAAACTTTGTGTAATGTTTTATGCATGGTTCCCTAACTATCTATATTGTTACAGCGATGTTTGAGAGTTGGTTTGTAGCCGTGACTTCCATTATTATTAAGCTGCATGAGATGCTTTGTCTTTTGTAGTTAATCAATGGGCTGGTTTGTTTTTAATTCTTTTGGTTCTTAATGGTGCTTGCTCTGCCAGGGTATTTAGAAATATTGAAGTAAATGTGTCTATTGCTCCACAAAGGGGAAGAGTTTTAAGTGGAGCCCAGTTGAGCTGAAAGTAAAGGTTTCTTTACTGAAGTTACTGTGGTTTCTAACTGTCTTATAGTGATGAACTTTGTAGGGCTGTTTTCAGTGTCTGATTATGTAGCTTAGCTAGTAATCCCTTAGGTTATCTGGTAGGGTGCGACTTATGGGAACATTGTTTTGGGCAGATGTTAGAATCCAGTCTAGGATGGTTTCTTTAGAAGTGGCTTTATTAATTCTAGCTGGAGTCTTGATCAATTGAGAGAAGCCATATAACGAAATTTAATTTGTTGGGTTTTCTAGGGCTATATTTTGCCAGCCTATGTTACTGCCTCCTAGCAAGATGGTTTCCAGTGTTATGTTGTTACCAGGTGATATGTATAGACCTATGATGGCTACAGATTTGTTTGTATTCAGTTTGAGGAGTGAGATGAGAAGTTCAGCATTGCTGAAAGTGGGTACAGTACCATGAAAGTGGAGAGATATAAAACATTCCTGCAGAAACAGCAACTCCACCTGCTTTTTTATTGGTTCTATCTAGTCTGAGTATATTATATCCTGGTAGGAGTATTTATGTATCTTTGATAATTGGCTTTAACCAGGTATTTGTGGCTATGAAGAGATCAGGGGAGTAGTGGGCCATACAGGCACGAACATCTGTGATTTAGTTATAGAGACTTCTTGATCACTGTGTAGTATTTTAAGGCTTAGGTGGTTGAAGAAGTAGCCTGTTGATATTTTGGGATATGTGGGGGCTGGTTTGCTGGGATCTGGGGTTAGATAAATGGGTCCAGGATTGGGATGTATATCCTCCCAATATTGTTGCCCAGTTAGCAATGTGGCTATTGAAGATTTACAAAATTTGGACTTGAGTTTATAGTTAATTTTGGATAATGATTAAACACGTGCTGCTTGTTTGTATTTCAGGGTACTAATGTAATTCATGTCAGGTAGATTGGAGGAGATATTAGAGGAATGTGATGGCATTCTGGTTTAAGTATTGTGTTTTAGGTGCAGGTGAGTAACATTGTGATACCAGGTTGAGAGTGTGAGTATAATAAGAAATGCCAATGACTGAAGATGAACTAGTGCATATTTGGGATTTAGAAGAAATATGGACAGGTGACTGTGTGTGGAGGGAGGAGTGTGCTGTGATGCAGTTAGAGCTAACACAGATTAATGGGAGGTATAAAGTAGAGTAGGGAGGAAGGTAGGATTGATAGGTAGGTAAAGGGATTCATAAGTAGAACCGATAGGTAGCTATAAGGAAATATTGACTTGAATGAGGATGAATTTTTATGATGAAGAGTCTGTTAATGGGTCTCCTTCAGTTGATCGAACTTTTAAAAGTTCGAAGCGCATATGGCCGAGACCATATGATCAAACTTTTAAAAGTTCAAATGGTCTGAATGGAGATCCTCATACAGTGCTGAACGGAAAGATATCCCTTTTCCACAATGTAGTGCTATCTCGGAGTTGGTATATTTAAGTAGTGGGGGGTGCAGGGGGGGCTTGTCCCCTTGCTACAAATGTTTAGTTGTTTTTTTTTTTTAAATGTTCAACCTTTTAAATGTTCGATGTTATGGTCTCAGCCATATGAGCTTTGAACATTTAAAAGTTCGACCTACTGAAGTAGATCCCTGTTAACAGAATAAAATAAATATGGTAAGGAAGAGTAGTAAGAACAAGCACTGATTTAATTGTGCATGGATGTAGAGAGATTGAGAGTGGTGGGTATAAGCTGTACAAAGAGGTAAGGGGAAGGCTGTGAGACATTATGAAGGAAGAAGTGAGAGATACATATTAGTCTGATTGTAATATATGAGAGGGGATTACAGTGATGAAAGAAAGAGGGAGTTTTCTCAGGAATAAAATACAGGTATAGTTGAAAAGACATCTGGGTAGGATGGGATATAATATAGGTGGGAAAATGGCAGTTGGGAATGATATCAAATGTTAGTTGGAGGCAGGGAAGGGGATAATAGAAACAGGAGTGTTTTTTGATACTAGCAAAGTTGTTTGGGAACATATAGGGAGTGGGTATCACAAGTGATAGGTGTCTGTAGGAAGTATGATGCTAGAGTATGGTATATAAAATATCTATATATTTAATTTGGTAACCGAGGTAGACCACTGATCCAAATGGACCTACTTCAGTCTCAGCCTAGAGAAATATAAATGACAATAGACACCAAACTAACATGAAGTATTATTGATACAAGCTAAATGTTGTTTGAAGATACAAAGACAGTAATAACAAGAAAGTACACAGTACAGAGAACAATAGATAGGGATGGTTAGAGTAAGGAGGGAAGAAGAAGATGAGAATGAATAGTAAAGGGATAATGCAAATAGTATAAAAGATAGCAAAAGTAAGGGCACACAGAAATTAACTATGTACTATACTTACAAAGTAGAAGAGATGATGTCACATATTAGTGTAGGGCAGTAATGTGAGAAAGAGAAATTCCTGATTGGTGAAGGGAAGAGTGGGGGATTAGGTGATGTGTTCAAAAGGAAAGCATTTCTAATTGACTAAGACATGAGATGATCTTTAAGCTGAGCATGAAATGATGGGTATCAGGTGATAGATTTCCAGACTTTGGAGCCTAGGACGGAGAAGGCATGGTTAGTCCAATGAAGTCTAGTTCTGGAACATTGAAGTGGTGGATCAGAGGCATTAAGACTTCTTAGACTGTAACAGAGGTTGGAGGCAAGGGAAGGACAAGCTTGTTATTTGAGGAGCTTGTAGAGCTGGGATCCGAGATAGATATATTGCATATATTGATATAATCCATGGGTAGTTATATGCTATTTTCAAAATACACAGGAAGCTTGTGGAATGCTGAATCATTTGAGATGTACACATTTATTATACAAGTATAGAGGAAAAGTACTGGTATTTTCTGCTTGGACATGTACTGCATGAAAGTACATTAAGATGGTGACATGAATAACCATCTCAGCTGCACTTGCATACATCAATATATTTCCCTGGGTGCTTGTACCAATCTAACTTACTTACACAGACCCCTGTATAGTACCCGTTATTCTAAAAAATTAGCACAGGTATAATTTATCTTTCTATTGTCAGTAGCAAACACATATTATACTAAGAAAGTGTCAAAACAGTTACAGAATCTCTCATTTACTAAGCTATTATATAAGGTGAAAAAGTGTTAAGGTGTGGCACATCTCACTTACTATATGGATCTGGTTGGTTGCTGAGGTTCGCAGGTTCCCTTCATGTAGCTGCTTTTATGTCCTTCATTGAAGATCATTATATCTGTAGTAGACCCAGATACCTGTCTGGTAAATTCTTGTCCATCATCAAAGCTCCTGTGAAATGGTGTTTCATGTATTTTTTTTTTTATTAAACACCTTTATTGAATTATCACTTGTGACATAGGCAAATTTACATTTATATAAAAGTAATCAGACCATATTAACAAATTAACAAACATTATGCTTCACATATATTGATATATATCATATAATCTAAGCAACGTTACATAAATTATTCAATTCCTGACCCCTTTTTTAAGCAAGAAACATCTTTACTAAACCATCACTTATGACATAAGCAATCATACATTTATATAAATGAAAACAAACCATACCAACACATTCCTAGTTGCAAGCATTTTGCATCACAAACCATACTGGAACGCCCTCCTAATTGCAAACATTATACATCACTTATAATCTACACAATCATTTTCAGTCAAACATTGCATAGCTCATTTAAGTCCTGCCTTCTTTCAAACCTCATTCCTCCCCTGTATGTATTGTTCCCACAATTCCCATTTTGTTCTATGTAGTTTGCTTCTACCCTTTGCTAAAGATCTCAATCCCAGTTGTTTTATGTATTGATCATTGCAAAGGTCTGCTGCCAAGATCACATCCTGTCTTCATATGTAAATTACACAGGTGGAAAGTACAGCATTCCTTGATCCATCCAGCTGAGCACACGAATGGACCTCAGTCTCTCCTCCATTGACATTCTTACAAATAAGCAACGGATAAGTACACAGTACAGAAACACAGTGCTTCTTTGCTGTAAAAATAAATAAATAAACAAATCCCCCTGCTAAAAGAAAATGCACCCATAGCACAATAAGTGCTCCAGAAGAGAGGTGCTCTAGTTGACCTGACCAATCAAGTCATGTCACATCATACTGGACTTGAAAGTAGAGAGGTGACAGATTAGAAACCTTGCAGCATTTAAATGTTGGTGCAAAGCATTCTTCTTGACTTGTTTTCTTTATTTTGTAGGAGGTTTCTATAAATAAATAAGCACATTTTGCACAGTAAGATGTAGTAATCTAATGTTTAACTTTACTGACTAACTGTAATCATTATCAATTTACAGGAAATCAAATTTTTACAAGAGGCAGGTTAAAAACATGAGGAAAAATCAGGGGCACTAAAATATTCTGGACTGTTGAGAGGAATGGCACAGAGGGAAGACAGAAGCTGTGAGGTAAGAATTATTAACTTTGTTACTATTGTTTTTTATAAAGATGCTGCCGGTGATCAGCCAGATGTTTTTTGGCATTGTGAAGTTTAGGATGATGGCAAAAATTAGGTGTGGGATTGGGGATTAAAGGCCTAAAATCAGGGACAAATTTTAAATACTGCTCTAGTCTGCTTAAAAAGATAACAGAACAACAGGTTCTGTATCAACTTATTTTATGAACAATATGAAGCATGAAGCTCTAGTGTCTGACATTTTTAAATGACTGCAATCCTTAGTAATTTATATGGTTACATATTACATTATCGAAATTTCAGTAATTCGAATACCATATGGTCGAAGTACTAAAACTTTGAAAATGTAAAAAAAAAAAAAAACACAAAACAAACAAAAGTAACTGCTGTGAGCAGGGGGGCAAGCCCCCCTGCACCCCACACATACCCCTATTTAAATATACCAACTTTGAGATTGGACTTTAATGGAGTTAAGCGCAGGAAAGGGAAGGTTTGCTTTTTCTATGCTGTCGCGCTATCTTGGAGTTGGTATATTTAAGTAGCGGGGGGTGTGGGGTGCAGGGGGGCTTGCCCCCCTGCCTACACCCTTTACTTTTTCTTTTTTTTCTTAAATAAATTTTTTACGAACATTTGAATATTTAATCATTCGATCATTAAAGGTCGACCTTTAGTGATTTGAACAATTGTATATTCAATGTCAGCAAGTTCCTGCCTGGTGCCCTGCAGAGTTCTACAGCAGCAGAGAGACACAAGAGAGACTTTGAAGTTATTAAGTATCATTTTTCTGTATTTTCTTGCTGCCTTTAGCCCTAAAATGCCAATTTTCTAGAGTTTCTGTGATTTAAAAAGCTTGTTTCAGCTATATATTGTACTTATTTTACTGCCTGCACTTTAACAAAATTGTTTTTGTGTTTAAATTACCTGTTTAACTGTTGTAGGCTACACACTCAAGTGTGATAGCCATTTCTGTGCATTTAAAGTGTTTTTTTGATTGCATCTGCTTTGTGGGTGGGCACTGTGGTGCAGCAGTTAGCATTGCTGCCTCACAGCAAGAGGTTCACTGGTTCGATCCTTGGCTGGGGTGCCTTCTGTGCAGAGTTCACATGTCCTCCCTGTGCTCGCATGGGTTTCCTCCAGGTGCTCCAGTTTCCTCCCACATCCCAAAGACATACTGTAGGTAGATTGGACACTCTAAATTGGCCCTAGGTGTGAGTGTGTGTGTGTGTGTGTGTGTGTGTCTTCTGTAGAAAGTTGGGCACCAGGCTGGCAACTCAACCCAGTAAAACTCCACTGCCAATCATGAGCAGACATGTGATCTGCTGTGGGGACCCCTAACTGGGAAAAGCCAAAAGAAGAAGATCTGCTTTATTTTCTGAAAAATAAAATACTTGTTTTCCCACCTTTCTAAGCTAGTATAGTCCAGTTTTCAGGTTAGTGCTGAATTCAGGGCTGTGTTACAAGTGTCTATGTTTGCCCATACCTTACTTGGATAGAAAGAAGTTTCTCTGTTCACTGTGAGAGAGGGAGCTTTAAGCAGCCTATCTGTCCCTGGAGGAGTGGTTTCAGCCCAGAAATCAGTAGTTTATTGGCCATTTTGGGCTAGTTTCTATCTCTTTCATTTCCCTGCTATAAAACCCACATTTGCAAGGTTTTTGTGCTAGTATACAGCTCAGCAAGCTCATGCCTGGTGTCCTGCAGAGTTCTACAGCAGCAGAGAGACAAAACAGAGACTTTGGAGTGATTAAGTATAATTCTTCTGCATTTTCTTGCTGCCTTTAGCTAATTACGCCTAAAATGCCGATTTTCTAGAATTTCTGTGATTTAAAAAGCTTTTTCAGCTACATATTGTACTTATTTTACTGCTTGCACTTTAACAAAGTCGTTTTTGTGTTTAAATTACCTTTTTAACTGTTGTAGGCTACACACTCATGTGATACCCATTTCTGAGCATTTAAAGTGTTTTTTTTATTGTATCTGCTTTATTTTCTGAAAAAAACAAAACAAAAAACAAATAAATATACCTGTTTTCCTGCCTTTCTAAGCTAGTATAGTCCAGTTTTCAGGTTAGTGCTGAATTCAGGGCTGTGTTACAAGTTTCTGTGTTTGCCCATACCTTACTTGGATAGAAGGAAGTTTCTCTGTTCACTGTGAGAGAGGGAGGGAGCTTTGAGCAGCCTATCTGTCCCTGGAGGAGTGGTTTCAGCCCATAAATACGTAGTTTATTGGCCATTTTGGGCTAATTTCTATTTCTTTCATTTCCCTGCTATAAAATCCATATTTGCAAGGTTTTTGTGCTAGTATACAGCTCAGCAAGCTCCTGCCTGGTGCCCTGCAGAGTTCTACAGCAGCAGAGAGACAAAAGAGAGACTTTGGAGTGATTAAGTATTATTTTTCTGCATTTTCTTGCTGCCTTTAGCTAATTCCACCTAAAATGCAGATTTTCTACAATTTCTCTGATTTAAAAATCTTTTTCTGCTACATATTGTACTTATTTTACTGCCTGCACTTTAACAAAGTTGTTTTTGTGTTTAAATTACCTGTTTAACTGTTGTAGGCTACACACTCGTGTGATACCCATTTCTGAGCATTTAAAGTGTTTATTTTTATTGTATCTGCTTTATTTTCTGGAAAAAAAAACAATATACTTGTGTTCCTGCCTTTCTAAGCTAGTATAGTCCAGTTTTCAGATTAGTGCTGAATTCAGGGCTGTGTTACAAGTTTCTGTGTTTGCCCATACCTTACTTGGATAGAAGGAAGTTTCTCTATTCACTGTGAGAGAGGGAGCTTTGAGCAGCCTATCTGTTCCTGGAGGAGTGGTTTCAGCTCAGAAATTAGTAGTTTATTGGCCATTTTGGGCTAATTTCTATCTCTTTCATTTCCCTGCTATAAAACCCACATTTGCGTGGTTTTGTGTGCCGGGCAATGCAGGTTAGCTAGGGTATAACTATTCCCGGCTCCACAAAGTCAACTTTTCAATTTTTCCCTTGGAACTAGACAAACTTTCAACTTAAGCACTCAAACCATTCACATCTCATACCAGCACTCATTCAAAACTCATAGCAAGCACTAATAAACCTTAGCACTAGACCCTCCCCCCCATACTGTAGAGAAGGACAAGGCTTTCTATTCGACCTTACCAGCCAATCAGTAAAACAGTTCACTGTACCTATCCAGGCATGTGCAAAGGGCAGTTTCAGGTGTACTCTCTGGTCCAACTGGTGAATCTGGGCATTTTGAGGCAATTTTACAATTGCCTCATGTACACAGACAACCCTCTCCTCCTTCTACCAAACACTAATACATGCGAGAGATGCAATTATATAGCCAAACTGGAGGCTAAGCTCTCTCAACCCAAGACTGGACCAGGCATTCAAAAGGAGAAGGGAATTACTTGCATCACACCACCAGTCTCACATAGACCTATGAAACCAGCACTGCAAAAAACACACATAAATACAAGAAAACATACTCGGTGGGTCTAAATAAAAATCTGCAGAAGCAACAGAGACCTCCAAAGCAGACATCCAAGCAACCTCCACCCCCCCAACACAAACTATGAAACACATACTTCACAAAACCAGTGTGCCACACAATCACAGCCCTTAAGGCTAAATAACATACCCAACACACTAGTAATAGGTGACTCTATAGTCAGGCATACTGACGTCCCACTCACTAGGCTGAACAAGGAGGTTACTGTTAGCTGCCTGTCAGGTGCCAGGATCTGCCACATAACACAAGCACTCAGGTCACTCCAGAACAAGTACAAATATGACTCTGTCATTGTCCATGTTGGTATGAATGACCTGAGTCGTACCTCCCTGGACTACATGAAAAGAGACATGGAGGAGCTCTCTGATCACGTAGCCCAGGCTGGTATGACCCTGACTCTGAGTAGCATCCTGCCCTTACCAAGAATGATACCACAGTATAGAGAAAAAATTATCAATTTCAACAATTGGCTAAGCTTCTGGTGTCATTCAAAGGGGATCCAGTGTCTGTCAGCCTGGGATAGCATGCTCAACAAGCCACGCTGCTTCACTAGAGATGGCTTGCACCTGTCACCCTTAGGCTTTCGAATACTGGCCAAGGCTCTTGCCACCCCAATAGTGCCTTTTTTAGGCAAGGCTCAAAAGACAAACCCACTGCTGTAAATAGCACAAGTAACAAAAAACGGAGGGTAATGCTACTCAATCCCAGAAGTCTAAACCTCAACATGCATGCACTCGATGCACTCCTCAGTATGGAGAAAATTGATATGTGTGCAGTAACAGAAACCTGGTTTAAGGCTACAGAGAGCACCCCAGCACTACCAGGCTACAACTCATACCATACATTTTGGCCACAAAACCCGGACTGAAATACAAAAGGCGGGGGAGTATCCATATTCATCAAGGATACCCACACCTCCAGGTTAGTGGCACAGCATGATGCTTCAGAGATCATCCACGTGCAAATAACAATGGACAAAACTGCTATTCAAATTATAGCTTGCTACAGATCACCCACCATGTCCCAGGACGCCCAGTCTGCATTCTTGGAAACACTGGGAAACATAAAGGTCCTACAAAACATTCTGATATTGGGTGATTTCAATTACCCAAACATTAACTGGGAGAACTACTCAAGTACAACTCCCTTGCCCAACATTTCCTAGGATTTATAAACTCAAACACCCTGGATCAACTGGTCAACACCCCCACCAGAGGTGACAACATATTGGACCTGGTCATCACCAACATGGGCGACCGGTGTTCCACACCAGAGGTCATTCCCTCACTGGTTAGATCTGGCCATAAACTAATCACTCTGGATATCCACATTCCGCCACCACCCCCGGTCAAAGAAACCACTGTCAAAAACTTTTCAAAAGCAAACTTCACGTTACTTAAGACCGAGGTGGGAAGTTTCAAAGCCCCCATGCTAAAGGATAATGCTGTCCAAGCTGCAAAATCCTTTACTAATGCACATAATGGGCACCTACAAGAATGCATGGATTGTGATATCCCAAACAAAACCAAGACTCACTCCTCCAAGAAAAGGAAACCAGTCTGGTGGACCCCTGCCATAAACAAGCTATACAATAGAAGGAGGAAACTAGTACAGAAAAGAGTAAAATTCCAAGAAGGGAAGACATCCCTGATCAGTATCAGCAAGAAACTACATTCCCTCATAAAATCATCCAAGGCTAACTTCGAAAGAAAAATTGCTATGGACTCCAAAGATAACCACAAGGCATTCTTTAGCTATGTCAAGAATCTAAGTGGCAATTTTCAGTTCTGCTTGGAGTTAGTGCAGAATGGCAAAAAATACACTGAACCAACTGATATAGCCAACATCCTGTCAGACAGGTTCAGTGCAAACTTCACCCCACTCTCACCCGCAAAAGGGCCCATAACTATACCAGAAGAATGTGGTGCCCCTAAAATCACAGACACTCAGGTTAAAACAGCCCTCTCCAAAGCCAAAAACACATCAATGGGACCAGACGGTGTCCCAGGCTGTGTCCTACATGAGCTCAAAGATGAACTAACCCCTCACCTAAACACACTGTTTAAACTCAGCCTCTCCACAGGCTTCATGCCCACAGAGTGGTGCACAGCAACGGTTATTCCACTCCACAAAGGAGGAGCCAAGACGGACTACATGAACTATCGCCCTATAAGTCTGGCTAGCTTGATCTGCAAAGCTATGGAGTGCATGATCACAGATTTCATTAACAGAGACATTGGAAACCTCCAAACACTGGATCCTACCCAGTCCGGCTTTGTTAAGGGCAGATCATGCCTCCTAATCCTGGTGGACTTCTTTGAGACAGTTACTAAGGCTATAGATGAGGGAAAGGTGGTCCACACAGCCTACCTAGGCCTTGCAAATGCCTTCAACAACATTCCCCACTCAGGTACTATAGACAAGCTCACCAGCCTGAACATAAACCCCTATGTCATGAGATGGGTTGCCAACTGGCTCATGGACAAAACCCACATGGTAAGAATTGTGGGAGCTAGGTCTGACTGTAAACCAGTTACAAGTGACGTTCCCCAGGGCTCAGTCCTAGGACCCCTCCTGTTTGGCATATACTTCTTAGAGGTACAGGCAAGCACAGGAGGACTATGGCTGACCAAATTCGCAGACAACTGCAAACTAGGGGCTATAATTGACTCTCCGGCTGATACAGACTTCCTCCAAAAGGGTCTCACTGAGACAGATACCTGGTGCCAAAACCATGGCCTCAAGCTAAATGCCAAAAAGTGCATAGTCATCCCCTTTGGAAAAAAACAAAGTACCCACAAACTACCACATAGGTGGTAGCCCCCTAAATACGGAAGACGTAATAAGGGATCTGAGGACCCAAGTAGATAGTAACCTCTCCTTTGATAATCACATTGCCAAAGTGGTTAGAAAATCCTTCTATGTGGCCCACCTAATCACAAAAGGGTTTGCAACCAGATCGAAAGAAGTCATTGGGCCCCTCTATGCATCACTCATCAGACCCATCATAGAGTACAATGTCCCATTTGGGATGTATCTTACAAGACACCTGCAACAACAGGAAAGACCACAGAAGTACCTCACCAAGAGGATCACTGGCCTCAAGCAGATGCGCTATGCAGCTTGACTGAAGAAACTCCAGCTGTACTCGGTTGCATACCGCCTACTCAGAGGTGATCCCTGCCTGACATACAAGGCCATGTCCAACCCAGAATTGATGGACATGCTCCACCTAAAGAAAACTATATCCCCTTGAGCCACACTCTCCAGGGATCTAAACCTCACCACAACAATAAATAGGACATGCTGGAGGGATAGATTCCTGTCCCAGAGACTTTCCATGCTCTGGAACAAGATTGAAATCTACATTAGGCAGAGCTCCTTGCTAACCCTCTTCAAGAGAAACCTTGACGAGTGGATGGGAAACAGAAAGTTTACCCCGGGGATCACTTCAATGGCTCTGCTGGACAGAGGCACAGGAACAAATCTAAGGGGGTGGCGAAAACCAGCACATTCTGGCTAGGCTTATAAATGCCTTTGGGCAGATAACCTAGTACCTACCTATGAACCTATGAACCTATAAACTAATAGGAACCCATTTACATTAAAAATCATACATTTTTGTTGTTTGCTTGCTATTCTAATTTTGTGGCTGTGTGGCAACTGTTTAAGGGGAATAAAAGTAAAGTATATTATATGGCCATCAGATATTTAAATTATACACAGAGTTGGCTATAACTGCAGGATGGGAGTTGGGGTGGCTGGATGAAAATCAATAACCCTCCTCTCATTTTCTCACATAAAACAGTCACTACCTCACTTTGCAGGACTAGTGTGAAGTTGTGAGAAGTAAGATGAACTTCTTAAATGGACACCTGAAATGCACAAAGTAAGTATAATTGCTGGGGTTGCTTATGGAAGAAAACAACAAGCTGTCTGCTGTCATTTGTTTATTTTTCTGGTATTCACAGACTAATGTGATTATTATGAAGCAACTTCTAGTATTTTAATGTGGCTCAACTGATTGGAAAAGAGGTGAAATGCAATACATGGCCATGCTGTTTCATCACCATTTGACATCTGCATTGTAGATAGAAATGGTTATAAGTGCTTGGTGGAGGTTGTCTGGATGAAAGTAACTGATTGTCTTGTCACTTAGTCAGTTTAAATAGTCATCTCACATAAGCAAATAAGTAAATGATAAAATTCATCACAGAATATCCAGATTTTCGGAACTTCTGGGGTGGACTCATGCCCCCCCCACCAGGTTTGTATATGTAGGTTCTGACATAGACATAGTAATGGCCTGTGCCCTAAACTCCACTTAGACTATGACCAGCTCTGCTCAGAGGTGTACACAAAAGATCAATATAGCTCATGTGTGGAGCTGGGTATGAGGTCATTATTTCTTTAACTTTCCTCCCAAACCTCAAAGGTCACTTTCTTGTGTTGGGCTGGGACAATGCAATCATTATTTCTGTAACTATCCTTATATGATCACTATAGCTTGTATAGGAGCAGTGTACTGACTAAAATTAAGTTGGAAATATTAATGCAATTATTATTATTATTTGCTCATTTTCTTCACAATTAAACATTATTTATTTATTTATTTATTTATTTATTTCACATTTGTTAACTGGGTTAATCCAACTGAGTTAACAAATAAACCCATTTTCAGTGGAGACCTGGAGGGAAAAGACCCAGCAAACATAAGTAAAGATAAAGTGACAATATACAAATATTAAATAACAATCACAATACAAAATAATTGTAAAAAAGAAAAAGTTATTAACTATTTACATTGCATTGATATAAAGCAATCCATTTTCAGTGGAGACCCAAGGGGAAGAGCCCCAGCAAACATAAGCAAAGATAAACATACTGGACAAAAACTATTAAAAATAACAATGCAAATACAAAATTAATTATAAACAGAAAAACAGAAGAAAAAATTAGGAACATTAAGGGCTGCACTGATAGCAGTGGTCTAAATTTACTACATATAAGAGTAAAAACAAATAGATAATCATTGTTCAAAAGTAGGAAAATGGACAGACATTTATAGGAAGTGGGGGGAAGATATATAGTGTGGAGAATGGGAGGGGAGAGAGAAAGGAGGGGGCTATAGTAGGGCTATAGTAGTAGAGCTGAGGGTTTAGGAGGTTAGTTTAAGCAGAAGTTACTAACAGAGAAAGAAAGTTAGGAGATGCAACAGGTTATACAGTAGGACAGACTAAGACCAAGTGTGGTCAAGGCAATGGCATCATTTCAAGTTTAGTAGGTGGGATTTAAGTTCCTTTTTAAAACAGGGAAAGGAAATGTTGGATCTAGTATGGAGAGGGAGTTTGTTCCAATTTAGTGGGACAGAGTGCTTTTAAAGTAATTTGCCAATATTCCTTTTGGGTTTATAAACTGAGAGAAGATGCTGATCAGCACTTCGGAGAAGCCGAGGGGGAGAGTAGAGGGTAACATCGGAGGCAAGAGCAGGGCGGGCAGAGGGGTTGTTGGAAAAGGTAATGTGGAGTTGTGATTGCAGGAGAAGGTGTGGAAATTCCAGCCACTAAAGTTTGTTTAGTGAGAGGCAATGATGCAACAAGAGTGGTTGGTTTAGAATAAATCTGGCAATTTTGTTGCATGTTTGTTCCAGTTTCTGCATTGAGGTAGTTTAGATATTGTTAAGGATGGGGGAAGCATATAGAAGACTAGGTAAGAGAAATGCCTGTGTAAGAGTGCATTTAGTGGCAGTAGTGAGGCATTTTTTGTTCCTATAAAGTAGTTCAAGTTTTTGGTGGGTTTTTTTGATGGCCTGTTGTATGTGCAAGTCAAATGTTAGATGGTCATCCCTTATTACCCCAAGGAGTTTGTGGTGCCATCTATGGAGGAAAGAGAAAAGTTGGATTTAAGGTGAGAGAGTGTCTGAGGTCGGAGGAGAAGGAGTTGGGTTTTCTTTGGGTTAAGGATTGGTTAATTATTTCTGAGCCATTTTTCAACAGAGATAAAGGAATTCTGCATTAGTGTGTATAGTTCAGAGATAGTATTGGAGATAGATAAGAGAGTAGAGTCATCTGCATATTGTATTATAGATGAGAGACTGCACGATGAATGTAGGTTGTTGGTAAAAATGTTGAAAAGGAGCGGTCCAAGTATGGAGCCTTGTGGTACTCCTGTTTAAACAACAAGGAAGGGTGAGAAAGCCTGCTGCCATCTAACAGCTTGTTTACTGCCAGTAAGGTAGGACTGGAACCAGCCAAGAGTAGAAGGAGAGAGGTTTAGGTCTGAGAGTTTGTTAAAAAGGATGGGATGAGACACAGTGTCAAAGGCTTTAGAGAGATCAATAGGCTAGAGTGGGGGAGCAGCTGGGGCAATGAATGATGTGTTTGCAGTGAGGACAGTGAGTAGCAGTGGGGTGACATGTAGCCCTTCACCCAGGGTGCCAGTTCATCTATGGCCGGCCCTGGTAAAATGGTACTACATTTAGGTCTAATTCTTAAGTAATGCTGGAAACCCAATTGCAAAGACTGTGTACTTCAGCACACTACTGTTCTTTATTTGTTTATATATCCCTGATGGCATGAAGTAGCTTAGTACAATTTGCAGACATCCACAATATGTCAGCATTTCTAAACTGGTGTCTTGCCACTATACTGATATTAACAGCATATATGGATTTACTGTTTTCCAATTTCTTCAAGTCTTTTGAGTTTCTAATGCCATGATGGGAATAGACCCCTTTCCTAAGTCAAAGCAGGATTAAAGTTCACAAAATTGGTATTGTTTCAATCATTGATGCCAGCCAAAAGTGTTCTTCTCAGCACCCACAATGTGCCCAGTAATGACTCCTTCTTCAATTAATATGGAGTTACATGTATCGGTAACATATGTAAGTTGTTGTTGTATCTTTCGGCTTTTCCCGGTTAGGGGTCACCACAGTGGAACTCCGGTCCGCTAATGATTGGCAGTAGATTTTTACATACCAAGTTGCCAGCCCTGACATACAGCCTTCAATGAAGGTACGCCCATTCATGCATGTCTCCACACAGAAGACGCTTTAGCTGAGAATCGAACAGGACTTCTTACTGTGATGTGACAACACTACATATGTAAGTACGATTGTAAATTCTTTTTTATAGGACCCATTGCCTCTACTACTATTGAAACTGTCTGAGTATCCTTCTTCCACATTGCCCTCATTTCTGCCTGTAAAGCCTGGTATTTTATGACTTTGCATCTCTCTGTAAGTAAGACACGGTAATCAGTGGGTGTGGTGATTTCAATGATCAATGCTTCTTTTGTCTTCTTTTCATGGACCACTATATCTGATTTTCTTGCATCTATCTTTTGAACTGTTGGCAATGGGTGATCCCATGTGATATAAACTTCATCATTTTCTATGATGCTTTTTGGCTCATGTTTCCAGTTGTTTTCAGTTACTTCAATGTGATAATGTTTGCACAATCCACAGTGCAATAGTCTTGCCACATTATTATGCCTTTCAGTATACAGTCCTTCTGCCATTAGTGTGTCACAACCAGCAACAAGATGTGTGTCTGTTTCCAATTTTGTTTTGCAAAACTTATATTTGTCTGTTTCTCCCACATATTCAATGGACTTTGTAAACCAGCATGTACATACTCCACTATCTGGATAGTATAAGTGTATGCTATTTCTAAGTAAACATGCTGACCAACCCTGCTGTGTGTGCATGTATCTTTTGTACTCATATATTGCATGCAGATTGCATGCAAATCCTTTCACTGCTTCTGATGACTGTGTTCTGAGCTGATTTACTTATTACTATTACAGATATGATGCCTGTGTACATTCTTCAGAAAATATACATTTAGCATAATGGTGCAATGGTTTATTTATTTATTTTTTGGTCCCCTCAGACCTCAGTTGTACCATCCTAGTCTCCAGTGCTCATCATCCATGCTGGGTCTATCAGTATTCTTCTACATCACTGGATTTGCTCTGTTATTACTGGGGCTAGTTGTGGAGCTTAAGAATGGAGGCTGAGTCATCTGTGCTTTCATCATGTGGGATGGGTTTATGTTATATGTCCTACCCACTTTTCCTGCCCTCCCCCCATTCATTGGTTGCATTCAAGGGAACGTCACCTCTTTGGACAATACCTCCCCTTAGGGAGCATCACCAGTGAGCGCCCTTCCCCAGGAATGGCACACCTGTGCTTCCCTTTTGCTCAGTCAGTTGGCCAAGCTGCTAATCAAACCCAGATCAGCTGGGCTGTAGTTAGGGCTTTATTGCTCTTTGCCACCGAAGTGGCCACTGATGCAGTGGTTTGCTTGACAGACATGGCGGATGCAGGTTTTCATAGTCTGGGGCTTGATCTCTGCCCTGTTGTAATCATATATTGCAGGCGTATTGCTTATTTCTTCTTTCCTTAATGTATAATTTGATGATGACTGTCTGAACTGATTAATGTACCACTTGCATGAGTAAATATTGTGTGGCCATTTCTGAAAAAATATATCTGCTGCAGCAGTTTAGTTGAAGGACTCATATTATGTTACAGTTTAATGTTTAAACCTCACATCTGCTTTATGCATGATGGTTATTCAGGTTCACAGTGTTGATTCATAGCATCCATATTGCTAAACTGACAAGAGGCCACTCCTTCAAGTACAGCACATGATGTATGTTGCCATAAAGTGACATCACAATGCATATCCTGTACATGCATATTTGACTGTATCCTACAAATAACTGTTTTGGTGTACAATTAATGAAGTTTATACTCTTGAATAGTACATGACTGTGTGTTGTAGATGACTCCATGACACTCCAGGAAGGCAAACTTTTCTTTCTATGAGAATTAAATAATTATCAGTGCCTTACAGGACTATGGCAGAAAATTGATGGGAATGACAGATGAAGCAGTGTGGAGGGACAGGGCTTGGAACAATATTGCCAGCATGGTCAATGCTGTGGGTGATAACAGGAATCCAAGGGAATATTGACAGTGATGCACCAACATGGTCCTTCACCCTGTTAAACATGCCTCCTGATAAGATGATAATACAGTTCCAGTGCCCAAAGACATGCAGATGTCTCTGGCATCCCACCACCACCACTGCTGGCATTGTTGTACAAGATGTTGTCCTACCTAGACTCCATGGTGTCTTCATTAATCTGCCTTACATTTTGCAGTGTAGAAGTTGTGTGTGTGTGACCAACTTTAAAATTTGTTAAATGGTTATTTCCTCCACAACCTCAAACACCAGTAATATTTACTGTGTCTTCAGTGATGACAATATGCCAGGTAAATGCTTCCTTATCTATCATATCAATATGCATTTTCATTTGTCTTATTCTTCCTTTATCATCACATGTGGTATGCTGAGAGGTTACCATCACCTCTGCAAGGTTACCATCACACTCTGCAAGGTCACAGGTATGACAGCCAAGTATTTGTTGCATTAGAATACAGCAGACTGAAGGGTTATAATTGATGGATAGTCGTCTGAAGAACATTCACCCATTTGGAGCATATGTGCCATGCATTAACACTTGTTACATGATTGTGTTTTCTACATTATCACACACCAGTAGGAGTAGTCATGTCTCCATTGATAGTGACATGCCAGGTACATGTTCTCCTATCTGTTATATAAGTAGAATTGTATTTGTCTTGTGCTCTCTTCATGCTCATATGTGCTATGTTAAAGGTCCATCATGTGCTGTCAGGCCATGACATGACAACCTGATATGTACTGCATTCTGATGCATTAGACTGGAGAGATATAACTGGTGGATAGTCTTCTGATTAACCTTCAACCATTGGGGTCATATGTGTCACACATGAAAATTTTTTGTGTGGTTATGTCTTCCATAGTTTCTTATACCAGTATGAGTCTTCATGTCTCCAGTGATGATGAAATGCCAGCTACATGTTCTCCTATCTGTTGTATCAGTAGACCTTTTTCTTTCTTGTGCTACCTTCATGCTGATATGTGCTATGTTATAGGACCATCACTCTCTCACAAGCCAAAATCACAGTGTCCAGGTAGGTATAACAATGCATTGCTATGGACTACTGTATTGTGTGTAATGTATTTTAACATGCATCTTCTTATGTGAACATCTGAAATGCGTGTTTATATTTTTGTCTCTGTACTTGAAGAAGACCTACTTCCCACTACCCACCCAGAACAGTCCACTGATCCTAACACAGGATATGATATGGCATAGACAGACAGACAGAACAGCCAGTGACAGAGAGGACACTGCACCTGGGTTTTCTTTGTAAGTTCTGTAGCTTAAAATGTTTCCTCCAGAAATTATGGGCAGTGAACCAGGCCAATGTGCTAATACTGTAATCAAGAAGAACACCTTGGCCAGCTGTCCACATGTGATTCTAAGAGTGGTAGTGAGTTGGCTCCATAATGGACAACTAACATCCATAAGACTGCATGTGCCCAGGGGTGTGATGCATGGACATATGCCCAAACATATATGTTTGCTGTTACAGGGGCACAGTCAGTCACACTATCATGACAGATAACTGCTTGCACTTGCTCATGCAACTCAATGTGTGGCACACCACATCTCTGTGTTGCATGAGTTCATCACATGGCAAGGATAGTCTAAACAGCAACATGACCCATTGTCATGGGCAACCTCATCTACATTCGTGTTACCTTGGCAGGTATCCCAGTCTATGTGTGTTATTAGGTCACATTGAACCTGTGGCAATGATGACCACTGTGTTGGCCATGGCACACTGTGTATATTAGTGGTGTTTGAAAAGTGTGATGCTGCAAGTATACTACTTTTGTATTATCGGATTCTACATGCCACTGCATTTTAAATGTCAAATACATTTGTTCACAGGTATGACATCGTATGATAAGCAACCATGGCACTGTATGGCACATATTATATTATATACATGATTTCATTACTTCATTGTTTAACACCCTGCTACAACTAAATTTCTCTATATTTTTCATGCAATCATGTTGTCATTCAATGCTATGTAAGCCATCAATGATGAACATTACTATTGTTTGCTGCAACTCATTGCACAGATATATGTGTATCTGAATAGCTGTGTTTGCTATTGTATGTTCTTCTGTAGACTTCACAGCAACATAGCACATACATTCCATAGTATAATAACACATGGTTATACAGTCAACAGTCATATTTTATATGAAGAAATGTGCATATAGGATCCATATATGCTACCACACATGTGATAAGTGTTCTAATACACCTAGATTGTGTGTTTTTCCTCAGCTTCACTTTGCTTTAGTTTCTAACACTGCAATTATATTTATGAGTATACCATCATCTGTTATACAAGGTATATTACTGATAGTCTCAATTACACAATGGCTGTATGTGACATGGGATTTCTGGCTGGGTTGCTATGTGTGTATGACCCTGGAAGTATCAAATATGAAATCTTTAAAGCAATTAAGACAAGAAGTGTCACTATTAGAAGAGGTAACCGATCAACAAAAATACTTAGAAAGATAGATGTGATAAAAGCAACAGTGTGGAGTATTAGAACAGACCAGGATCTATCATACACTATTGCAAACAATAAACTAAAGATATCAGATCAGGTAGAAAAACTTAGAAGATATGCAGATATATATAAAGGAAAAGTACAAAATAAGCAATTCATTGATAATCCAAAAATATTTTATAGAGAATTGGGAAACAAAGCAAAAGTAATAAAAACATCACCCACATAAGAAGAAATAGATACATGTTGGAGAAGTATCTATAAAGAGCCTATGGAACATAACAAAGATGCTGAATGGATAGCAGTAGTAAAAGAAACAGTAAGAAGTTCAAATATACAGGATATGAAATGGGATGAACTAACGGCCAAAGAAAATTAAGAAAAGCTCCTAACTGGAAAACTCCAGACCCAGGTGCAGTACCTAACTTCTGGCTAAAAGTATTAACATCATTACATGAAGATATTGCCCTAAGTAAGAATAACTTATATGCACACCCCAAACAGATACACCTGGTTAACAACAGGAAAAGTGACACTACGCTTTAATAGTGAAAGTGCAAGCTATCTTAAAAACTGCAGATAAACAGCTTGCCTTCTGATGATGTATAAACTATAATACTAGAATTGATGCTGACAGAGTTTACAGTCATTTAAAAAACTTAATCATGACAATAAAACAAAGGGGCAATAAAAGGATGTCATATGGAGCAAAGGATAATTTCTTGTTAAATTAAGTCATAATGGAAAATTGTAAAAAGGGGAAGAGTCTAAGTATGGCATGGATAGATTATAAAAAAGTTTGACAGTATTTCACATCAACAGATAAAGGAGTGCTTACAGATGTATAAGATACATCCTACATCAATCAATTACATTACAGTGACCCTGAAACAGTGGCAAACCACTTTGTAGCTAAGCCATGATAAAGGACAAAGTATTATCCTAGGGATAAAAATTCAAAGGGGGATATTTCAGGGTGACTCTGTCACTGCTGCTCTATTGTCTTGCCTTTAACCCATTAAGCTGTCTTAGCAGATTAGGTCATGGTTATAATTTCACTACCAGATAACAAGTGAAAAGGCTTGTCATCTTTTTGTGAATGACTTAAAACTGTATAGTTCATCACATGAGGAGCTGGAAGCATAAGTGGTCAAAACTTTCTCAGATGATAAGAATGTCATTTGGTCTTGTTAAATGTGCAAAAGAAACCTTTAAACAAATATCAGTCTGGTACAGGAATGTAATATAAAGGAACTTGAACAGGATCAAGTATATAAATATTTAGGAATTAATGAAGGATCAACAATAAAACAGGAATAAATGCAAACAAAACTCAGTAAAGAATAATAATGAAAACACCCCTGGCATCTTGAAACAAAGTCCAAGCTATAACCAATTTGATCTTCCTGATTTAACGTAGTTTTGAGGTGATTGACTGGCCCCAAAAGGTATCCACATTTATCAAATGATATATAAAAATCAGTGTATACCAAGATTATATATTCCTCGTTCGGAAGCAGGTATGGGCCTCCTCAAAATTGATTACATGTATAGATCTGCAATTGCAGGACTGCATACATATCTGCTGACAGCATCAGATTCAAACATAGTGAACGTTTTGAAACATGAGGAGAACAAATCTAAGATAACTTCCTTGATTAGATTAGCAGAAGTATATCAGTGTCAAGTGGGAATGAAAACCCAACCAGAAGTAGACAAAAATTAGGCAGCAACTGAATGTGCCAAAAAACAAAAGAAACAAGGAGAGTGATCAGATGAGAAATCAAGACATGTGGAAAATATAGTTACAAGTACAGAAAACTCCTGGAACAACCTCGTGTCGGTCAGGATCTGATGCAGGAATGGTCAAAGAGAGATGACTTTAAACCAAAAGAGGAAAGGTTAATATTAGCAGACCAGGATAGCGGACTACATACATGTTGGTTTATAAAGTCAGTTGAACATGTGGGAGAAACAGACAAATGCAGGTTCTGCAAAACAGAACTAGAAAAAGTTACACATATTGTTGCTGGGTGTGATACACTAATGTCAGAGGGCTAGTATACTGAAATAATAATGTGGCGAGACTGTTGTATTGGGGATTGTGCAAACATTGCAATGCTGTAGTAGCTGAGAAGCATTGAAAACATAAACAACTTGCTACACCCAGTGATTACAATGTCATACATAAAGAGAGATACAAAGTTATAAAATACCAGGATGTGCAGGCAGAAACAGGAGCAATGTGGAAGAAGGATACCCGGACAGTTCCAATAGTAGTAGAAGCAATGGGTCTCATAAAAAAGAATTTACACTTTTATGTAGATATTAAAAGAACCAAACCACAGTAGGAGAGACAAAAGTGCTTCAGAGAGCAAAGCTCCAACCAAATCAAGATAAAATAGAAGCACCAGCAGCCACAATGAGTGGTACAAATGCCAAAACTTTAATGTGTACAAACAAAAACAGCCTCCAAATATGTCACACAAAACACTTAACTTTCTCACTGGAACTTCTTCAGATGTGAAATAAATTAATTAATTAAAACTCTTCCCCTTAAATACCAATTTAAAAATGTTTGAACCAATCACATTCATGAATAATTGCATCTCATTAAATATTAATCCACTACGAATACATTTCCAAATAAAACTACTAAACCCATAATAACTTGTTCATTCATATATAAACAACTAAATAAAAATATGAATATAAAACAGTAAATACATTTATATGACCTGATGAATAAAGCTTTTTTAAAAATTTCAATCTTAAAAGCTATTAACTTGAAATTTTTCATTATCATGAAGACATAAAGCATATATAAAAAAGGAATGCATATAACACATATAAAATGCATATCAATAATATCAATAGTTCCATCTAGTGGCTAAAATAAAAACTTATTTAAATCTGTGAAGTTAATAGAATTTTCTAAAATATAACTTATGGGGGCAGAGCCTGAATGGCTAACTGAAAGCAGCAGTATTTTAAAGCTCCATATAACTAGTTAAATAAGACAGGAAAAAATGTTCTTTTTTTTCTTCAAAGTATAAAATCTTATAGATAAAGGACTAATTTACATAATTAGAAACTTTGGTGAAATTTTACAAATAATTTCCTGTCAAAAAGCTTGGAGATATATTCACTTGCTAAAATGAGGAACTCAAAGAATTCTCACCAGGATGCTGCCTTAAAGAAGGAACTACAACAGATGGCATCTACCCTGCAGGAGTTGTCTTTGAAGATAGATGATTTTAAAGAGAACCTAGACAATCTTAAAACAAGCAGTCAAAAACAGGCTGACACCCTCAAGGAAATGCTACAACAACACCAGACAAGGATAACAGGAATAAAGGTTTCTCTAAATGACTTAGAAAGCAGACTTAAGGAAGAGGAAACACAGAAAGAACTGCTTCTTAAACAAAACACTTAGTTGGTTAATAAAGTAGATGACTTGGAAAATAGGTAGAGGAGAAATAACATCAGGATTTTCAGATTACCTGAAAACACAGAAGGTGAGGATATTATTTCTTTTTTATCAAGCTGGATCCCTGACTTTTTAAATTTAAAAGAAGGACTTTCCTTTGGCATTGAAATGGTACCCAGAGCTCTTAAGAAACCTGTCACTAACTCAAACGCTCCTCCTAGGTCAGTAGTTATCAAATTTCTTTCATACTTGGACAAGGAACTGATTTTAAAATCTGCCTGGAGGAAGGCACCTCTAAAATATAAACAGAGCCTGATAAGATTTGATAACCACTATTCATTTAGAATAATGGAACAAAGGAAAAAAGTGTGGCCAATGATAAAGTTTCTGAAACAAAATAACATCAAGGCACAACTTGCATATCCAGCTAAGATAAGAATACTGTATGCCAACGAGATGAGGACTTTTATTGACTTAGAGGAAGCCTCTTCATTTATTAAAACTAATAATGTGATTACTTTACCAGAAGATATGAATTGGATGTCACCTTCTCTCAAGAGAACAAAAGAAACAAATGTCTGGACAAGAAGCAAAAGACTGATACTGTTATAGCCAAATCTCTCAAACCATCTACTTTGATATGAATTGTTTTAACATTACTTTAAAGGACCAGTTTTACTGCTTGGAATTTTAAAACAAAGGTAACTAACTACTGGAATCTGTATCTGTACTTACGTATTATCGCAACCACATTTTCGTGGTTGCGAAATTTGTATCCTGAAATCAAAATGAGTGTAGGAAACACTGTAAGGTGTTATTCAAAGTTGTTATTGCTGAAAAATAAGTTTGGATTACCTTCAGGAAGAGAAAAAAAATTGAAAAACTCCTCTTCCTATTTTGCACGCTTGATTCGTCATGGCTGCTCTGTTACTGACGAATGGATTATTTTCATTCCGTGGACGGAATCCTTCTGAGAAGGAACACACAGATACAGGAATGATGGTTTTGGTAAATTATTTATGTTTTCACAGTTTGTAAATATACTTCAAAATAAACATTTCAGTGATAAAGTTGCAGTAAGTAATGTGGACAGGCAGTTGTCCAAAATTGCAGTCAGGAGTGCTCCAAACAGTGTTTTTGCCAGTCAAGCTGGGTTTCTCATGACATGCTGCCAGTCTACTGCATACCTAAAAAGCGTCACTAAGTTTCCCCTTTTCTATTGATATCCCTGCATAAAGAAGCCTTCATTGAGAAAGAAAACACATTGCATGACCTTTTTAAAACATTTAATGGCCAGATTTCACTATTGGGAAGCAACCAGTATTACCGCGAAAATGTGGTTGCGATAATACGTAAGTACCTATTTCTCTATATCTTTTGAAAATAGATGACACATGAGAGTTTTCACATTACCTCAGGTATGTAAAACAGGGTACTTTTCTTTCACAGAAGGAGGGTTATATAACACATAAAATATTTATACTGTATATCAACATACATAGTATATGTGTATTTTCTCTTAATTTTCTTTTTTATTTCTCTCTTCTCTCTTGTCTCATTATTTATTTTAACTGCATCTTGTCTCCCTTTCTAAATTTTCTTCTATTTACTATACTAATATAGTCTGTATATATTTAATAACTCACTATCTATACATAGATAAATAATAGTCTAAAATAATCTAGCTTTAAGGTAGACTAACTGGAATAGTGAACTTAATTAATTATTATAATATTTATTAGATTAATGATAGACACTGTTATGCTTATTGGGTTTGGGGACATGTTCGTGATTAACTCTGAAATGTTCCATTCATGTACATATGTCCTTTGAATTATTTCCTTTTAGTATTAACAAATACATAAAAAAGGAAGGCAAAATGTACTGTTGGTTAAGAGACGTGAAGCTTTCTTCACATTCTATTTGCATTGCCATAGCAACAGTAAACAATTGCTGCAGTTTCTAAGGACACTGTGAACCTGCGAAGTGCATTTAGCCTCACAGATAACAAATAATAAGAAAAAGTAATGTTTAGGTATTAAAATGAAAAAAAAACCTAAGCAAGGTAAAATAAATACATAGTAGGACTATTTGAAAATATTTTATGATTTATCCTCATAGGATTACATATTCCTGGAAACACAACTGAAATGTTCCCAAACTACATGTGCACTGAAATGTAGCTGCTTGATTAAAAATATTACTCAGTTTAACATGCTGATTTCACAAGCTGTCTACACTGTAAAAGTTACATTTTGTATGTTACTTGAAATTGTCAGTCTCTAGAGCATATGAAAAGATACATATTACTTTTTGCAACATGTTATCTTTGCAGTTACCTCATACTCTGTACAAACTCACTTGGTAACTGATAGGTATTCATTTAAAATATCAGTTTAAATATTAAATGTGCCCTTGAAATGCTATTGACATTTTGACAAAATATAATCTGAACTGCAAAATGAATGACTTGAAAGAAGTGAAGTAATTCATAGATTTCAAAGACAGTTCTTGACACTACAGTAAAAGTAAAAATATATATTCACAAGGAAGTATTGAAATGTTTTAGTCTTCTGGTTAAAATAGCTTACTGTCAACATTTTGCGATATCAGAAAGTTTGAAGAGCTAGGAAATTACTATTCTTTGCCTTTATAATGATTATTAGACAGATGTTTGACTCTGCTTAGTTTAATGAAGTGTGACATATATTTATGAGGAAAAGTGGACTCAATTACTCACATTGGACTAGACATTCCTGGAAACTAAACTGAAATGTCCCCAAATTACTTGTGAATTTAAATGAAACTGCCTGATTACTAAGCATAATTTACTTTAACAACCTGAATCCATAAGCTATCTGCTCTATATATGCTACATTATATATGTCACTTGCATATGACAGTCTCTAGAGCACACGAAAAAATACATATTATTTTCGCAACATGCTATATTTGCACTAACCATACATTCTAAACTAATTCAATTGGCAACTAACAAGTTATTTATTTGAAACATCAGTCTAAACATTAATTGTGCCCTTGAAATATTGTTGCCGTTTTGACAAAACAAAACCTGAATTGAAAAAGGAATGATTTGAAGACGTGAAGTATTCTACAGATTTCAAAGACAGCTACTGACGCTACAGTATAAGTAGAAATGTATACATGCAAGGAAAATTTGAAATGCTTTATACTTTTAGTTAAAATAGCTTATTGTTAACATTTTGCTTTATCAGAAAATTTAAAGAGCTTGGAAATTATTTCTAATTTGTCTTTATAATGTTTACTAAAGTGATATTAGTCACTAACTTGTTTAATGGATCATGACTCATATACAAGACGGACTACTGAATGTTGTTTCTGTTTACCTATGTTTGCTGAATTTCTTTTATTAGTACTGATTTAAAACAAGGGAAAGAAAGAGAAGGGAAATAAATCTCTGTTTTTGGTCAAGGGAGGAGAGGCTTAAGAGTATTTTAACTGCCCCGAGAACTCTCTAAGATGCTCTAAATACTATTTGATTAATACTTCCCTAAGGTAAGTCTTGATTACCATATAGGTACCTTCACATTCATTCTAGACCTGATGTGATTACCCATTCTGGAAGCAGGAGGTGCCCTATGCAGGATGGGAATTGTCAAGGTGATCACAGTTCATTCTTAGACTCTGCTTTGTAAATCTATAAATATGTAAAAGCACTGCACACTAGAATGTAGGGTGCCTCTACTCAGAGTCAGGATCCCACTAAGTCATGTCTTTTCATAAGTGTAAGTTGAAGATGGTGAGCTGAAGAGTGGGAAAGTAAAGGAAGACAGTACACCTACAGTAAATTCATATTTCATTGGTAATCACTCATTGTCTCCTGTAGAGTCCTTTTAGTCAAATTATTTTAGTAATAATATATTTCTTCTTGGCTTATTTGGTGTATGCTCCTCTGTTGCATTTAATTTATCCAAAATGACATATCTGACATGTTTGGGATCTCTTAAGGGTAACTAAATATTGGATATTTTCTAAGTCAACATAATAATTGTTTACACTATTAACATTCCATCCTGATATATAAAATACTATATAACAATAATAGAATAATATAGAATTTCATATCTCTTTTAAGAAAATTCTCCATATAATAATTTAACATATGGAGCTCAGTTGATATTGTTGGTTAAATGTATGAGTGATAATCCAATAGATCTATCTTTATCTATTGGATTAGGAATGACTTTCATTCCATGTTTAATGGGAAATTTATATTTACTTGTATTTGATACTTTAGAATTAATGTTTTATAGAAATACTTTTTTAAAGCCTGACCAGAATTTTACCCTACTTGTATTTAAAGAAGAAAGAACATTAAATTACACTCCCAAGTTTACACACATAAAAATAACATTCAGTGTTATCGGAGAATATGGTATAACTACTATAATCAAAATAAAAAAAAAAGCCAAAAGTTTTTTCCAACAATAACTTGAAATGGATTTAACATTCTTATCATTAAATACTAATGGCTTAAATAATGCAAATAAAAGATCAAACTTACTAAAATATTCAAATCTAAATAAGGCACAAGTAGTATTTCTCCAGGAAATGCATTTTAAGACTAATTATAGCTTTATTTGGAACCCTAAGGACTATACAGTCTTAGCTCAATCCTCCTATAGAACAAAGACAAAAGGAGTATCAATTCTCTGGAAGAAAAACATAATCACTCCAAAAGTTATTTATAAATATGAAGACAAAGAAGGTCTACCAGCATTTGTTATAATTAAATTTAATAACAGAAGATGGACCTTAGCTAATCTATATTGGTTCCCAGGAATTGGAGCAGGAATGGTTAAAAAACACCTAGATTTTATTTCCAACAATTATGAAGGAAATCTTATACTGGGAGGAACTTTAATTGTACATTAGAAGCTTCTGAAACCACCAAGAAGTCATTTTGCATAGCAACTATTTCAAAATCCTTAAAAAAATGGATTGATTTATTTAATTTAGCAGACACTTTTAAAGTAAAAGATGATAAATCGTTATTATTTTCCCATAAAGACCATAGATTTGGAACACAAACCAGAATAGACACATTATTCGTAGTTCAAGATTTACAAGAAAAAATCCTCAACTTATTAATAGTTCCATGCCCCTTCTCAGATCATGACTCTCTGATAATGAAGCTCCAAATAGAGTTTAAACCATTAATCCTCTCAACTAGAATCCCATCATATATCATGAAAAGTAAAGAATTCAGACCCTGGATGTTGTCAGAACTACAATTATTTCTTGAAATTAATAATACAACAGAAATCAGTAGAGTCATGGTTTGGGACTCATTAAAAGCATATTTATTTGGTAAGACCCTTAGCTGGTACAAAAACAAAGTTAGAGAGTGGGAATTTGAATCATTAGACTTGCAAACCAGACTCTTCACAGCAAAATCTAAAAAAAAAAAATAAGAATTGTACAGAAGTCAAAAAAGAAATAGAAGAATTAAATAAAAAAATATAATGAAATTCTAACACACAAAACTTGTCTAGCCTTGGAAAAATTTAAAATAAACTCATTAGCCACCTCCCCCAGATATCTACATAACCTATCTATAAGAATTAAAATACAATCTAAAGCAAATAACATTGGTAGTATATATCATGAAAAGAAAGGGGAAAAAGTATCAGATATAGGAGACATCCTTGAAGCATTTTGGTT
Organism: Protopterus annectens; assembly: GCF_019279795.1. Classification (NCBI taxonomy): domain Eukaryota; kingdom Metazoa; phylum Chordata; order Ceratodontiformes; family Protopteridae; genus Protopterus; species Protopterus annectens. Next base: position 671,459,317 of record NC_056730.1, on the reverse strand, counting down.
CCATTGTATGGAACACGTCAAAAAAGAAGATTTAAATACCAACCAAATAAACTTAGATACAAACCTTATCAATATAAAAAAAATTCCCGAAAACTTAAAACTAGACCTACAAAAACCTATATCCTAGAAAGAAATTAGTGACAAGATAAAAGAAAGTAAATCTAACAAAGCTCCAGGGATAGCTGGTATAATTACAGAAATTTACAAACTCTTCCCTTCAACAGTAATCTCCCTTTTTCATAAAACTTTGCTAGAAGTCCAGTCAGAAGCAAAAATACCACCCTCATGGAAATATTCTCTCATAACACCAATTCTAAAAGATAATAAACCATCAGACCTTTGCACCTCATACAGACCTATATCACTACTGAATAATGATTACAAAATATTCATGTCAATCCTAGCAGAACAGAATGAAAATCCCACTTTTAAAGGCAATTAATAATGATCAAACTGGATTTTTACATAACAGGCACACACATGATAATATTAAAAGGAGACTTACTCTTATAGATTATGTGAATAAAGAAGATAGAGAAACACTTGTAATCAGATTAAACATAGAAAAAACCTTTGATTCCCTCAACTGGGAATATCTATTTAAAACTTTCGCATTATTTGAATTTCTTCCTCCCTTCATCTTATTACTAATATATATATATATATATATATATATATATATATATATATATATATATATATATATATATATATATATTGATAACTTAGCCTACATTAAATTAAGTCCTTTCTCCTCAGAATTTAGCCATATAATGAAAGGTACTAAACAAGGATGCCCCCTTTCTCCTATTTTATTTGCTTAGGCTATAGAAATACTTGCAGAAATAATATGCAGTAATCCAAGAATAAAAGGAATAGAAGTCTATGACCAGTACATATCTAAAATAATGCTTTTTGCTGATGATATTTTATTAACCCTATCAAACTCCAGAAAGTCATTAGGAGAGCTAGAAGAAGTAATGGAGACATTTTATAAGATTTCAGGTCTACACTTTAATAGATCAAAATCAAAATTTCTATTTTTAAATAAGAAAAAAAACTACAAGTTACAGATAAATCCATCATAGGAAAACAAGAACTTATGCTAAATTATTTAGGAATAGTGTTATGCAAAAATATAAACAAAACAATATTAATAAATTATAAAAAACATTATTGAAACAATCGAAATATATATAGAAAAGTGGAACAAAATTATATTAACTTTTGAAGACAGGTTGCAATTAATAAAAATGGTCTTATTGCCAAAAATACTATATGTAGCATTAGCGATGCAGTTAATTCCTGAAAGATGCATTCTTAAAGAAATAAACTCATGTTTAATAAAATTTGCATGGTATCCCAAAAAGAATAGAGTAGCCCTAACACATCACATTAGACCCTGGAAACAAGGAGGATTGAACTTCCCAGAAATATGCTGGTTTCAATATGTAAATAAATTAAATGTTTTAGATATACATATGATCAAAACTGCTTACAATATTCCAACACAGGACTGGTTAATTACAAAGCTTTCTAATGTACACTCAAGATTTATGCAGATTAATTAATAATTCCTCATTTAAAGATATTCCAAATACAATAAGTTTTCTGTATGAATTTATATATATAATAGTTGTGAAAAGAAAAATTCCATTTCAAATCTATATAAAGAGTTAATAACATATAAAACAATTCCCAAACCATCATACTGGCAGTTCTTAACAAAAGGTCAGTCATTGCAGTTAACAGAAGAAATTAAAACAAACATCTTACTATCAGTTAATTACACCTCTAACACACAGTACTGGAAAATATTTAACTGGAAATACTTGCATAGAGCATTTTTAACACCAGATAGAATTAAAAAGATCAGTACTACTGCAAATGTTTTTTTGCTGGCGGTGTGAAACATCAAATAATGCAGACTGGATTCATATTTTTATGAACGTAATAAAATGAAATCATATTGGAATGGAATCAATCATTTTTACAAGCTTTATTTAATGAATCCTTTAACTTAACTAAAGTATTGATTATACTAAATATAAATGAAGGTCCCTACCTGAATAAGACAAATATGTATTTGTTATGGACAATACTTGCTATATCTAGGAAATGCGTAACCAGAAGGTGGAATTCAAATACACCCCCAACCTTGGAAGAATTCTACACTTTACTAAAGACAACTGCATCGATGGAAATAAAAATCAAAGAACTACGAATCTATCCCAGGCCATTGGTAAATAATCCTTGGAAGAAAGTTATATCTTTGTTGGACACTCTGCAATAATCAGTATTGTATCTCTGATAGCTGATCTGTTAACTCTATATTTAATAACATACAGTGTATATAATTGAAAGTCAGGCTATTGTAAATATTGTATATAGTTGTTTAAAATGATATTTAAAAATATTATGTAAAGGCTATTTTATTTGAAAACAAGAAAATATTTGAGCAAAAAAAAGAAAGTTGATAGACTAAAAAAAATAAATATATATATATATATATATATATATATATATATATATATATATAACTTACTACTCCAAAACCATTACAGTACATCTAAAAGATAACATATACATAAAATTCAAACCCATCAAAGCCTAGCTGACTTTAATTTCAAATAGGGACTATAGACACTTTTCATTCAGTCCCAGTGGTCTGCAGGCTTCAAAAACCAACTGCCAGTATAATTCTCTGACTTCAATTTTATTTTCCCAATCTCCCCTCAAATATCATGTGGGATACATTCAAGAACAAAAAACAGAAAGAAAGCTTCTTGGCAAACTTTAGTATGCTTGAACAGAGCATTGTTACGATCTTGCTTACGGATGTCGTACATATGCTCGTATATCCTTCTCTTAAGAGCCCTCTCTGTTTTCCCCACATAAAAGGAGGGATATTTCCTACAAACTGCCAAGTAAATAACTCCTTTGGTGTCCCAATTAACAAATGATTTACTTGTCAAAAGTTTGTCCCTGCCTTGTAGAAACAAATTTTCACCATTAAACACATGGCAACATTGTGTGCATTTTCCACATTTATATGTCCCATGTTTTCTTCCATACTCTTTCCTATCCACAACATTCTGTTCCAAGATTTCTTTAATATTTTTATCTTTCCTATAAGAAAAAATAACTGGCTGTTGGAAAATATTTGTAAGGTCCGAAAAATTAGAGAATAAATTCCAATTCTTTTTAACTACTTCTTTAATCAACCCTGAATCACTATTAAAATTTAAAATAAAAGCACCACTGAAATGGTTTTCGCCCTTTTTTGTACCCTCCTCTGTTTGTGTCCTAATTTCATCAGAGATCCTTACTCCTAAAATAGGACTAAATCTATCAGATCTACCATTCTTAACTTCCCTTATGACTTCTTCCAACATACTTTCTGGATATTTCCTATCTAAAAACATTTGCTTTAACTTAATACATTCATTGTCAAAATCTTCAGTTTTAGTAGTCATCCTGGATATTCTGATAAACTGATCCTTCACCAAATTTCTTTTTTGTTAGTAGGGATGAGCACTTGTATAATAAAAATAAGAGTTGGAAAATGTTTCTTTTCTATACACTCTAGAACCAAATTTCATCTGCAATTTTATAAAATTCTATTAACTTCACAGATTTAAATACAATTTCATTCTAGCCATTAGATGAAGCTATTGATATGCATTTTATAGGTGTTATATGCATTCCTTTTTTATATATGCCTTCTGTCTTCATGATAATGAAAAATTTCAAGTTACTAGCTTTGAATATTGAAATTTTTTAAAAATCTTTATTCATCAGGTCATATAAATGTATTGACTGTGTTATATTCATATTTTTATTTAGTTATTTATATATGAATGAACAAGCTATTATGGGTTTGGTAGTTCTATTTGGAAATTTATTCGTAGTGGATTAATATTTATGAGATGCAATTATTCATGTATGTGATTGGTTCAAACATTTTTACATTTGTATTTAAGGGGAAGAGTTTTAATTAATTAATTTATTTCACATCTGAAGAAGTTCCATTTGGAACAAAAAATGCGGTGAGAAAGTTAAGCATTTTGTGTGACATATTTGGAGGCTGTTTTCATTTGTACATATTAAAGTTTTGACATTTGTACCACTCATTGTGGCTGCTGGTGCTTCTATTTTATCTTAATTTTATGTAGATATACTACTGATGTATGTAATTCTGTCTGAACTGCAGAAGGAGTCAGTTCTGGGCACAAAGATTGAAACAACACTAATTTCATGAACTTTAATTATAGTTTGACTTAGGAATGGGGTCCATTCTCATTATGGTATTAGAAATCCAATGGACTTGCAGAAATTCAAAAGAGTGAATTGTCCTGTGAGGTATGTCTTTCTGTAATATGACAGTTTTGCACCCTTATCCACTTCTTGTGGTCTGCTGCTTGCCGCTACCCACAATCCGGTTGCTAATCTCCTGCACATACTGTGCCATGTACACATGTACACACACTACAGTTTACTGTTGCTGTACTGCCAATTGTGTACTTCCCTACAGGCATCCTCATAATTTTTTCTAGTTGTTACATGGTATGTATATGCTGCAGAAGACACGATTTACATCTTTGTATGATATGTCTGATATTTCCCATGTACAATCATTGATGTATTGTTGTGGCTGTCAAAAGTGGGTGTTTATATACTAGCATTGATGGGAGTACATCACATATTGAGCTTTGTATAAGTGTATATCTGATGTGTTGTGACTCAAGGTTCTGAGTCAAATGTTGCTGTCTTGCTTGAGCCTGCATATATGGTTGCAGCCCTCAACACTCATGCCAGGATGTTCTTTCACTTGTGCCTCCTGATCATTTTGTGAAGCATGAGATAGCTCTTATTCAGACATCTAGGGTTCTTGGGCTAGATCATCTACACCTATGGCTGGCAGGCAACTGTGCTTTGATGTTATCATATTGTGCAGCATGACACACACAGTGACAATTTGTGCATCCTTCTGTGGTGTGCACTGCAGTACATCCCTGGATGTGTCCTGACATCTGAATCTTGATTTCAGTAGAGCAAACATTTCCTCAATGGTATTCCATGTCATAGTGTGTGCTTCAGCAGGTATTGATGGGGATGTAAATGGTGTCATGAACTGGGCTCCAGTGGATAACTGCAGTCACCTGTTAATATAAAATGGACAGAACATTAGCACGGTTACATCATAGACAATTTGGGAACATTAAAAATGTCATGGCCAAGAATCAGTTTCTCAAGGGTCTCGTCTTCTTTGATAAAATTCCTGGTAGGGCACTCTCCCACCAAATTGCAGCATCATGCACACTACCAGCATGAGATACCATCAGGTTAATGATGGAACCATCATGCTGAGCTTACTACCTGACAGATGAATGATGGCCACCCATTTCTGTTGAAGTGCAGTTCTATACCTTCTCCAAAATTGGGTTTGAATTGGTACATGGGTGCATTCAATTACATCAACAACATGGGGAACATTGGCTATAGCATAGAATCATTCCATGATAGCCTGCACTACCATGGCATTAATAGAAAGTAGAAGAACTCATCCAACTTGCTGCACATGACTGCCAGGAACTTCCCTAGTATGTGACTAGCTGCTTTCTGGGACACTCCTGTAGTATTAAACAAATCCAAAAACAAACAAAACAGAGTCCAAACTAGCCATAATCTTTTATTATAAAACATAAGCGCTTTCAGGTTAAAAAAAACCTTCATCAGACAAACTTCACATAACCATGATAGTCTTTAAATATTAAAACATTTCTAAAAACAACCAATTACTTTCTATACTTAACCCACCTTTTCTTTAAGGCTGGTTTTAAAGGTACAGAACTATATAACCCAGGTGGGTTGTCAGCATTTCATGGCACTTAGCTCTAGTCCATTTCATGGCACTTAGCTCTAGTCCATGGCCCTTACACCAGTTATTTGTCTGTATCAGTCCTTCCTGGAGAACATTTGTCTCAGTGGGAGTTTCAATGACAGCTCCTAATTTGCAATCATATGCAAATTTAGTCAGCTAGAGGCCATTGACATTGGCCTTCACCTCAGAGAAGTAAATGCCAAAAAAGACCAGTCCCAGAACCGATCCCTGCAGGACTCCACTAGTGATTGCCCTCTTTGTAGTGGTGAACTCTCCAATTCTAACTTCCAGGGTCCTATCTGTGAGCCAGCTGGCTATTCACTGGGTGACATAAGGGTTTGTACCTATCCTCTTGAGTTTGTCAACAATGCCCAGGTGGGATATTGTGTCAAATGCTTGGTCATGTCAAAATAGGCAGTATGAACCAATTTGCCCTCATCCATTATTTTGGTGACCTTCTCAAAGAAGTTCACCAGATTGAGTAGGCATGACCTGCCCTTGACAAAACCAAATTAGGTTGGGCCTAGTGTCTGGAGGTTTCTTATGTCATTACTGACCATTTCCATGATAATTCGTTCTATGGTTTTACAAATGAGACTATTGAGACTTATGGGTCTGTAGTTTCCAGGGTCTGTAGAGGGCCCACCTTTGTGCAGAAAGATGACTGTTGCTGTTATCCATTCATGAGGCACAAAGCCTGTTTGGAGGCTGCTGTTAAATAACAATGCCAGAAGGCCTGATAGGTCATGTTTCAAGCTATCTTGAAGGCATCCTGGGATATTGTCTGGTCCTACTGATGCAGTGTTCTTGACCTTAAAGAGAACATAAAGGACCTGTTGTCTAGTGATAGCAGGGGGAGTTATATTTGATGGTATTTCCTGAGGGAAGGTTGAGGGGAACAGAGGGGTAAAGTTGGAGGTGAATTTGTCAGCCAATAGTTTTTTATATCTTCTGGCTCAGTATAGGTGGCTCCATTAACAACGAGCTCTGCACACAACTGTGTATTGCCTTTGAGGGTGACATCATAGCTAATGAATGCCTTGTGATTTTATTTGGTCTGGGAGGTCAACTTCTCAAAACTCAAATGTGACTTTAGTAGACTTTATTTGTCCTCTGAGTTGTTTGTGTAATTTAATGAGAATGCTTTTATCCTGCTGGGTGCTGTATCTCCTAACTTTTGCCATGATTTTCTTCCTTCTATTATACAACCTATTGATGTGATTCCACCAAGGTGGCTTGTTTATAGAGTTAGTTCTGTATTTCTTTCTGGTGGGTACTGCTGCCTTTATGCAGCTATTAACATGCTTGAATAGGGTTTCTGTAAACAGTTCCATGTAGGCAGCAGTATTGTTATGGTTTGGCTTGAAATTTTCAAGGTTATTACTTAATAGTAAGAGGTTAACCTTAGAGTAGTGCTTAAGTATTCCAAGGTTAGCTGGGTCACAGGTTTTATTTTTACTTCAAAGGGACCTTTTTGTGATTTAACCTTACCAGAAAAGATATTACACTAGAGGGGGTGCAAAACTCTCCCATATTAATGAAGACCAGATCCAGAATAATTTCACCCCTGGTTGGTGTATTGTAAATCTGGTTCAGGGAGTTTGTGTTTACAAAATCCAGGAATCTCTGTGCCTGTACATTTGGTGTCATATATGATTCCCAGATAACAGTGGGGTAATTAAAGACTCCCATGAATATGGTATTGGTTTGGATGGTTAGTGTTTCCAATAAATTTAAATACATGGCATGGGTTTCCTAGGTCATAGAGGGGGTGCCTATAGCTTGCAAGGAAGTGGTACTGGATTTTGTCTATGGTGATTTGAATGTGGAGAAGCTCAGGTGCATTGTCCTATTTAACCAGCCTCAAGGTATATTTATTTTTGATGTAAATTGAGACACCATCACATTTAATCCCTGTCTGTATGGTAACTGGTCTAAATGTGTGGAAAACATTATAACCTTACACTGTCAGTGTACTTTCTGTGGCTTTAAACCATGTTTCAGTGAACACACAGACATCAGCATTCTCTAGGGTGAACAGAGCTCTTAGAGAGTGGAGTTTTTTGTTTAATCCCTAACGCTGAGCAGTAACACCATTAGATTTTCTTGGTTTTTATTTGCTATGTCGACAGTACTTTCAGTTTGGCATTGCCAAAAAAGTATTATGGGGGAGAACAATGGTTTAGCTAATATTCAAAAAACAAGAGGGGCAATGTGCAGACCATCCTTGGCAAAGCAGCATGGTTTGTTGACCATCTCTGTCCATGCTGACAAATATTGCACCCCCTTAGAATGACATCAGAAGCTAATCCAATTATTAAAATCAGTTATCTTTTCTTTATATTGTGGCATCGTCTTTGAAGAAGGTAAAATGCTGCTCAGTGCTAGGTTCATACCAGCCTAGGTCACATATTCCAAGAGCTCCATGATGTCTCTCTTCATATAGTCTAGGGAAGTATGTCTCAGGTCATTTACAACCACGTGGACCATGACTGAGTCATACTGGTACTTGTGATCCAATGACCTGAGAGCGTGCACAATGTGGTGGATCCTGGTTCCTGATAAGCAACTGTCTGTGACTTTCTCATTACTCAGCCTGGTGAGACAGACATCAGTGTGCATAACAATAAAGTCTCCAATTACCAGAATGTTGGATTGTGTAGTGGCTTGCCTTATGGGCTTAGAAGTAGAAGTTTCATAAGATGTGGCTGTATGTGGTAATGTGGGTGTTGTTTTGAAAGAGTACATTCGGGGCTGCTAAGAGTATTTGTTATATGCACTTCATCTAGGAGGTCTTTGGAGTTTAGGCAGGTTATATTTAAGTGCCTCAGCATATGTGAATCTATGTGTCTGCTTTGAATTGTGTATGGTGGGTGCAGCATGTGTACTACTGGCAACCTCGTTGACATTAGGAGTGCTATTATGTGAGAGCTTTGCCTATGGTGACATTGTGTAAGTACATCTTTCATATGCCATATCAGTTTGTTTGAGAATTAACTGGTTGCCAGTAAACATGAGGCAATTTCTACATTGCCTCAGGATGCCCATATCCACCAAGCTGGTAACAGATAGTGGGAAGTTCATATCCATGGCAACATACCCTTTTTTATTGATTAGACAGGTGGAGTGAGAATATAAAGTAATGTCAGGAATATCCAGTTTGCAACAACAGGAGCAGTGCTTGTCACTGCAAATTAATTTTCCTATGTGCAACAAGGTATTGGTTAAATTTCAATGGTGCTTTTACAGGAATAATGTCAACTCAAGGTGTCTGTGTCCAAAGAGGTACTGCCAAACTCTTGAGGGGGACTAATAAGTAAACCCTGATTATTTAAGGATGAAGTATTTAGGCAGGTATTCTGAAGTCAGAAGCAAATCTAGCAGTACTTACTGAAAAGAAAGAATTGCCTTGTCAAGAATGATGAAAAGAGGGGAGTTGCCTGAATGGAAAAGAACCACGACCATCAACCACAGGTTAGCAGATACTAACAATAAGGCACCGACCAGGAATGTAGTTAATCACAATTTAATCCACAGTTGTTCACATAGACTGAGCGCTTTCTCCAGGTCAACTGGCTTCATCAGAGTCAATTTGCTAACATCACCCAGCTTACCTTATATACACCCACAATTCATCAATTAATCAATTAAAAAATAATTTCTTATCTATCAATCAATAAAATTGAGTTAATTACAACCTATTAAACCCATCACTGTACAAAAGCTTTATACAAATTGATCAGTTACCTTAACAGAAATAATATTAGTCAAAAATAAAAAAAAAAAAAAAAAAAAAAATAAAAACATATGTGCTAAGTTATATAAAAAACACACATATACTTACAAATGTTTGCATATAAACATTATATAAAGAATTTCCATTATATTACAACATATAAAAACTATCACCCAGATTAAATTATGTTTACTCTAGATGAAATTAAACATTAAAATACATTTTGGTACTAAATACTTCTTTCCCTCAAATAAATGAAGCACGATGTTTTAATACAGGTTTTAATGCAATGCATTCATTTAACCCAGGATACCTTGTGGCATTGAGTCTTATCTGCCACTCTGTTTCACGTAAAGCTACACAATTCCCAGTGTCACCATTACTGTTTGGTTTTATTCTGTCCACTATAAAAAATAAAAATTTTTTGTATGTAGAACATACTTTAGAATGCATGTAAAGGGAGTTGTATTCATCCTTCCTTCTAATAGAGTTAACATGCTCCCTAACTCTCTCCTTAAGGCATCTTGTTGTCATGCCCACATAGAATGCCTCGCATGACATACATGATGCTACATACACACAGTTTTTGTGACAGAATTACATGTACCCGGACATGCAATAGTACGTTTATAACCAGCCACACTTAGATAGGTTCCCTCAGAAATATATCTGCATGATTTACATCTACCACATTTATTCATACTAGATGTTACAAAGTCACGGCTAGTTTTTTCCAATATTTCTTTTAAGTTGTATCCCCTACCATATGTTATGGCTGGTTTTACACCCAATACAGCTTTGACCTCACTACTCAGGAAGTAATCCCACAGTTTCCTCAAATTGTCACTTAATTCTGATGTTTTATTATTATATCTCAGTATAAACCTTGATTTTTCATCACACAAATTCCCCATCGCCCGTCTAGGCTTCAACATTGATGTAATTCCAATTTCATTCTCACTTTTCAAAATGGGCATATATCTACTCCTTCTCTTCCTATATGTTTCTTTTTTGATTTTCTTCAACATTTCAATGGGATACCCCCTTTCCAAAAACATCCCTATGAGTGTGCAAATTTCTGACCTAAAGGTTTCCTCATCACTAACAAGTCTCGATAGTCGAATCATTTGGCCCTTGACCAGTCCTTTCCTTTGGTGTAAAGGATGACAACTTAAATAATGTAGCATTGAGTTAGCATAACTTGGTTTCCTGTATATGGTACTACCTATTTCAGTTCCATTTTTCAAAATCTTGATATCCAAGTAATTGGCTATATCCTTATCCCATTTATAGGTAAACCTCAAAAAATTAGATGTTCCATTGAGGTATGCCACAAAGTCTATTACACTTTGTTCATCCCCTTTCCAAATTATTAGAATATCGTCCAAAAATCTATTATAGGAGATGATGTTGTTAACAAAGTTAGAACCTAGGACATGTTCTTTTTCCCATGCCAATAATACTAAATTGGCAAAAACAGGGGCACAACGTGCCCCCATTGCTACTCCTGTTAGTTGCTGGTATATTTCTCCTTCAAATATGATATAATTATTTTTTAATATTAGTCCCATTAAATCATAACATAACTCAAGCCTGTCTACATCAAAGCTTGGACTAGTCAATAGGCTATCATAAAAAAGTTCAAGTCCTTGTTCATGTGGAATTACTGAGAAAAGATTGATGACATCTATTGTCAGAAAACTAACACACTCATTACATAGAAATTCCACTTCTTTCAACCTTTCAAGACAGTGCCACGAATCTTTTAAAATATGGGTTGCATCAACTACTGCTTCCTTACAAAGTGTGTCCACAAAAGCCGCCAAGGGTTCCGTCTTGGACCCTTTAGCTGAAACTATGGGTCGAAATTGTAGCTGTTCCGTTCCTTTGTGTGTCTTAGGTATGCCAAAGAACCTAGCCATCTGAGGATGTTTAACCATGAGGTAATCATATTCCACTTCATTTATAACCCCCTGGAATAATGCATCATGTAAATACAAATCAATTTTATAATATGCCCTATTCATTTCATTTCTTGTCGCTCTACTATAAGTTCTTTCATCATTCAAAATTTTCATCATTTGGCAACAATAGTCAACATTACTCATGATCACCATCCCTCCACCCTTATCAGGTCTCATAAACCTGTATTTATGTAATGAAATTAATTCATTGAGTAAATTTCTCTCCTCATTAGATAAATTATCTTCTCTGTTGTTTTTCTGAGAGCAAATTCTCCTAAACTCGTATTCTACTAAATGCTCAAAAGAATTAAGTTCCATATTTGGGGGTGGGATGAATGTACTTTTTCTTTTTATTTTCCCTTGTTCATAGTTAACTATGTCCCCTACTTGCCTTCCATTAAAATGTAATTTCAGATTTAACTTTCTCATATAGAGCTTCAATTCAATGATTAATTGTGTCACATCAATATTGTAACTAGGTACAAATTTGTTTCCCTTACTAAAAAGTTCAAAATAAACATCATTAATTACTAAGTCCGTGTAGATATATATTATAAACCCTCTTTCTTTTAAAATCTCGTGCTTCATACCTAAATATGTCTCAAGTGAATTACTAACACAGCTGTCCCCCAAGATAGCAGTCTCACATTCCATGAAATCACATGTAGAATCAAAATTCACCACTGTTTTAACCTCGTTGTGAAGTTCCCTACTATTGGCCACAAACTCAATATCAATTGAGTCATTGGTTTCTATAATCGAATCACAACACATATTCACTTCTTGAACAACCATATTTTCCCCCACATTCCTTAACAAATCAGATGAAATTTGCTCAGTTGCTTGCCCATTGTTAGCACAATTACTGTGTGTTGAATCATCTAAATGTACATAATCAATACTTTTACTAAACAGAGTTTCAATATCATGATACAAGGTAAAATCAACACAAAGTTCACTTTTCAAAACTCTTCCCGTTGGTTCCTCCCTCTCCTCCTGGGGCTGGGATGAAATGTCCTGCCGTCTGGCGGCCCCTTGCTTAATAACCTTTCCGAATGCCGAAGTACTACTGGTGGGTCTAAAAAAACATCCTCCACCTGCAAGGTGTCCGTTTCTTCTGGACATGTGTTAACAAAACTAGTCTTATAACCACCTCTATTTATAGCATATGTTTTGACCCGCCCCGGAGGATAGGCGACCTTGTTTTTATATTCAGTACTGTCTCTAATAAGCTTTTTGTTCTTACGTGCAACATTTTTGTTAACAAAAACCTCAATGTTCTGAATCACTTTTTCATAATGTTGCTTATGTTGAAAAAATAGTAAATCATTTGAAATACTTGTATCAAGTTTTGTAATTTCCTCACGTAAATGCTTGATTTTAACCTCATTATTACGTAGTATGATATCCAAAAGCTCAATACCTGTCCTTTGAAATAGCTCTTTAAGTTCTCCACCAGCTTCCGATTCCAGGTCTACCCCCATCGGGAGCTTCCACACCGTAGTCCCTTCGGTACCTGTTGCAGTTCTCTAGATTTCTTGAGAAACGCACTATCGAGTTGAATGGCTCTGTATCTAGTGCAAAGTTTCTCATATTCGAAAATCTGTTCCCTCAGCGTCAAAGCTGGCTTGTGGAGCTGCCCGCTAGGTCCCCCTGTGTTAGCGTCACCACGGACGTCAATCTCCGGAGCCTCCAACCAAGAAGCTAAGTCCCGTCGCTTGTTAAGCAAGTTTGAACAAGCGTTGCAGTTACTATCGTGGGTTTGTAATCCCTCTTTTGGTCTCACACTGCTCAGGGCACCACTATACGTTTTATTTGCATTCGTCCTCTGCCCCGGTGTGATATCCTCAGGCGAGTGCAAGGTGTACAACTCGGCTTGAGAGTCAGTGATACTGTCAGTGGGTGTACTATTACTCACACGCTTTTCTTCCCTGTAAGCTTGGACCAGCTTACCCATCATAATATTGAGATCTCTCAAAATCACCTCCATTACCCGGTCACACCTCGTCAAGTACGCCAACACAGGGTCGAATTCACTAAGAATTGCCTGAATGGCTATTGCCTGGCTACTACTAGTGGTGGTCACAACCACAGCTTCACACAGCTGGGATACAATGCTCCTTTCCTTTTTCTCTCAACATAAGCAAAACTATAGCATCAATCCAAAGATGAGAAGCAGGCCATATGTTTGGTGATTCACAGTCTTGTCCCAGATGATGCAAGGGTCTGTAGACTTGTGGTAGCCTTTTCCTGGCAGATGTCTTGAATAGCATACAGACCAATCAGAAAGGTTAAACACAAAACACTCACTGCTCTACCTGAAACAGTCTTGAATCAATGCATTCTGCTCCTGTCACCTGGAGCAAAATATAAGCACAAATTCCACAAGAATGTCACAGAGGCTAGTACAACAAGGCTCAGACACACATTTGCTTCTTCTGAGATAGGGTTACTTTACAGGCTGTGTGAGGACATGTGTGGTGGGGACACAACTTACGCACATGCACACACACACACACACACACACACACACACACACACACACGTGTGCACACACGTGCACACACACACACACACACACACATATACACACACACACACACACACACACACACACACACACACACACACACACACACACACACACACGCACACACACACAAACACACACAAACAAACAACTGTCTATTTAAACTGTACGTATTATTTATTGATCAAAGGGCTGGGCTGATTGCAGCCTGGCTCACCATCTTGGTTGTCTCTGGAAGATAGGATGTATTTGCAGATTATCTTCCAGTAATACCTGTGAAAATCCAACGTGTTGTAGTGCATTTATTGGATCATTCATATTTGCAGATATTCCTGTGGAATCTGCAGTAATATATGTCAACATTGTGTCAGTTCTGAGTATTTCCTACAAGCAGATGTGACCTTTGTCAAATGCTTATCCTAATTTAATGGTATATTCTACCAATACTGCTTTGTCACTTTTTATTGTCATTGGGTACACATATAGGCTCAAATTCTAAACCTACCACCCTAGAAAACAAAAATGGGAAGAAACTAAGGGTAATGCTGCTCAATGCCAGAAGTCTAAATCTCAAAATGCACGCTCTCGAGGCCCTTCTCAGTATGGAGAACATCGATGTCTGTGCTGTGACTGAAACCTGGTTCAAGGCTCCTGAGAGCACCCCGGCACTATCAGGTTTTACCTCATATCATGCATTCTGGACCCAAAACCCGGACCACACCACAAAAGGAGGGGGTGTATCCATATTCATCAAGGATACCCACACCTCCAGGTTGGTGGCAACGCACGAAGCATCGGAAACCATCCAGGTGCAATTAACCATAGGCAAAACTGCTCTACAATTTGTAGCATGCTACAGACCACCCTCTCAAACTCAGGAACCCCACACAGCCTTCCTGAAGACACTGGAGGGTATAAATGTATCTCCAAACACCATTATATTGGGTGACTTCAACTACCCGAATATAGACTGGGAACATTACTCAAGCCCCAACTTTCTAGCCCAAAGGTTCCTGGAGTTCATAAATTCAAATGCCATGGAACAACTAGTCACCATTCCCACAAGAGGAGAAAATATACTAGATCTCATCATCACAAACATGGGGACAAAATGCTCCACACTGGAAGTATATCCCTCATTGGTGAGATCAGATCACAAACTTATCTCAGTGGAAATCCACATCCCGCCCCCACCCCAAACAAAAAAGACCACAGTGAAGAACTTCTCTAAAGCAAACTTCACACTACTCAAGACTGGTGTGGTATCCTTCAAGGCCCCCGAGCCAGTGGAAACCACAACCCAAGCTGCGGAAGCCCTTACAAATGCCTTCTACGAACACCTCCAGGACTGCATGGATCAGGCAATCCCTAATAAAACCAAGACTCTTTCCACCAAGGGCAAACATCCCCAGCCATAAACAAACTTTACAATAAGAGGAGAAAGCTGTTACAT
This sequence comes from Protopterus annectens, assembly GCF_019279795.1. Lineage (NCBI taxonomy): Eukaryota > Metazoa > Chordata > Ceratodontiformes > Protopteridae > Protopterus > Protopterus annectens. The sequence continues at coordinate 671,443,750 of NC_056730.1, read as the reverse complement.
GATAGAGCAAAATCCATAAAAGAGAAGACACCCTTGATCATTATTAGTAAAAAAATACGAGCACTCATAAAATCATCCAAAGCCAAATTTGAGAGAAAAATTGCAATAGATTCAAAAGACAATCATAAGGCCTTCTTCAGCTATGTTAGAAACCTGGGTGGAAACTCCCAGATATGTTCAGAATTAGTCCAAAATGATACAAAAATCACTGAACCCACAGACATTGCCAACATACTGGCAGACAGGTTCAGTGCAAACTTCACCCCCCTCTCCCCCCCAAAAGGAGAGATAACTATCCCAACAGAGTGTAGCCTCCCAGACATCTCTAATGTGCAGGTGAAAGCTGCTCTCTCTAAAGCTAAAAACACAGCATCAATGGGACCGGATGGTGTCCCTGGCTGTGTGCTACACGAAATCAACGAGGAACTAAACCCGCATATAAGGCAGCTGTTTAATCTTAGCCTTACCACAGGATACGTGCCCAAGGAGTGGCGTACAGCAACTGTGGTCCCACTCCACAAAGGTGGTACCTCTACGGACCCTGGAAATTACCACCCCATAAGCTTAACAAGCCTGGTCTGCAAAGCTATGGAGAGGATCATAATGGAACTCATAAACAAAGACATAGGGGACTTGCAGACATTGGACCCGACCCAGTTTGGCTTTGTCAAGGGCAGATCATGCCTTTTGAACTTGGTCGACTTCTTCGAAACAGTCACCAAGGCCATTGATAAGGAAAGGCAGTCCATACAGCCTACCTTGACCTTGCAAAGCTTTCGACACAATACCCCACTCGGGTATTATAGAGAAACTTACCAGCTTAAATGTAAACCCATATGTCACAAGATGGGTTGCAAACTGGCTAAAGGACAGAACCCACAGGGTTAGAGTTGCTGGCGCCATGTCAGACTCCAAGCCGGTCACAAGTGGTGTCCCACAGGGCTCAGTCCTTGGCCCCCTGTTGTTCAGCATCTACTTCTCAGAAGTACAGGCAATCATAGGAGGACTATGGCTGACAAAGTTTGCAGATGACTGCAAACTGGGCACCATAGTGGAAAGTACATCGGACACAGATATCCTTCAGAGGGGTCTCACGAAAACTGATAACTGGTGCCAGAGCCATGGCCTGAAGTTAAATGCCAAAAAATGTATAGTCATACCCTTCGGGAAAAACAAGGTAACCCCAAGCTACCATACAGGTGGCAATCCATTAAGCACAGAAGAGGTTATCAGGGACCTGGGGACCCAGGTTGACAGTGGCCTTTCTTTTGACACTCACATTGCTAAAGTGGTTAGAAAGACCTTCTACATTGCCCACCTGATCATGAAGAGATTCACATCCAGATCAAGTGAGGTCATTGTTCCCCTGTACTCTTCACTTATCAGACCAATGATTGAGTACAATGCCCCATTCGGGATGTATCTCACCCGACACCTGCAGCAATTGGAGAGACCCCAAAAGTTTCTCACCAAAAGGATAAAGGGACTCCAAAATCTGTCATATGCTGCCAGACTGAAGAAACTCCAGCTCTATTCAGTCGCATACCGCCTGCTCAGAGGTGACCTGTGCCTGACATACAAGGCCATGTCCAACCCGGAATTAATGGACATGCTCCACCTCAAAAAATCCAAATCTACCAGATCCACTAGAGCAAGCGACTTAAACCTTAGCATGGATATAAATAGGACATGCTGGAGGGATAGATTTGTCACCCAGAGACTCCCTATGCTGTGGAATAAAATCCCAGTCCATGTGAGGCAGAGCACCTCGCTGGCTCTGTTCAAAAGAAATCTTGACTGGTGGATGGGAGATCGTAGGTTTGCCCCGGGAATCATCTCTGTGTCACTGCTGGACAGAGGCACAACAAACTAATGGGCACAGTATTTTTTTAACATAAGGGGTGGTGTAAGCCACAAAACTTTGGGCTAGGCTTATAAATGCCATAGGGCAGATAGCCTAGTATAAACCTATGAAAACAGGGACAATTGTGAGGAATCTGCATTCAGTATCAGAGCCATGGCTGTCTCATTTAGCTCTGGATGCTGCTGCCTGACCTGGTGCTCTTCAACACTAAATTAAGGAGCAAAAACAATGGACATTCTCTGTTCTGATACTCCTTCTTTCTCTGAGGAGCAGTGCCAGATCCTAAATCTCTATGCCTTCAGTGTATCTGAGAGAGAGCGAAGAAATAAAAACACCCTTCTCCGGTCTGGCTCTCCTTCCTATCTCTAAGGAGGAGCACCAGGTCCTACCGTCCTGATGCTCTATTGGTCTTGCAGTCATATTTATGTGAGGAGTGAAAATTAAAAGAAATTAAAAAATGGATCTATCAATTAAGCCCCCTAGTGTATTGCATCCAGGGTGGCAGCCCCTTTACCCAACCCTAGCCAGACTTCTGATTATCATACTCCATGCTCATTAGCATAGTCATGTGACTTCAGGTTGCTCTTAGATTCATATACACCCTTGGTTTGTCAAAGTGGTACTTTGGTGCACTTCCCTGAGAGCAACTTTCTTTAGAAATTTGCCCTATGTGTTATGTCATGTCATTGAATAGCTTGCAAAAGACCTGCATCTTCTGGGGGCAGTGGATAAGGCAACACCCAATGTCCATACTAAAAGAAAAAGTTGAGTTGGAGAAATGTGTCATGTGTCTACTGCCAAGTCAGTAGTAATATCTGCATTTTACTGCCAAGACTATATTTGTCATGAACAAGACTATAACTGGCTCAGAGTCATTCACAGCTGCACAGATATAAACTAAGTACTAGCCTTTCTTCAACACTTTTTGATTCTCAAAGTATAATCTCTGTTCTGTCCTCAGAAATGCATACATTCTTTACTTGCCCTACACTTAAGTGTATCAGTCCACAAAGGCAAACTGCAGTTAATATTAACATAGCATGACAATTCTGTATCTCAATGTACACTCATTATACAAAGGTCAGGTTTATTCATTACAGTGCCAAAAGGCAATATAAAGGTGCAGAATTGTCACCATATTCATTTCATAATACCAGTGAGTATTAAGCATAAACATATACAGGCCGAATGCTATAATTTGTGAAAGCTATTGTGCATTATGTACATCAACGTAACAAGTAGGTCAAAAGCATTTTAATGCACATCATTTTAAAACATTAAGCAATTATCAGCTATTTTACTTATATTACACTTCATGCATTTACCTGATAACTTGCCTGCTTCACTGGTTCAGATGTTCTAAACCTGAAGTACAATTATTTGAGCTAATTATGTACAAACAGGTATAATAGTGTAACAGGCAAATTACAAGTAACAGCATAACTAAAAACTGCATTCAATAGAAGGGTTATTTGTGTTCTTTTTAAATATAGCCTGCTGAACACTGTTAGCCTGATGAAACTATACCATAGAAATACATGGAGGACAGGCATATCTGCATAAAAAAACTGAATACCATCTACAAAAGTTCCCACTATCCCCAGCAACCACATACTGTTAAAAGTAATGATTGTTCACTTCTTTACATTAATGTCCAAATTTTGCAAGCAATTTTCCGCAGTAAAGATAAAATTACATTAATTCCATTTTGTTCTATAGATGTTAATGGCCAGATTTAGAAAACATTGCCCAAATAAGAGTAAATTTGTGTGACAAATGGCCACATGCAGAGTGTTTGTGATTCAGAGACATATGTGCCTCTAGCAGTGAATGCTGAGTAGCAGAGTCGAGTACAGTATATACCAGTGGCGGATCCAGGAATTTGCAAAGGGGGGGGTGTGGTCTGGTTAATTGACTACTGGGTGAAAGCGGGAAAGTGGGACACTGGGTTTGGTGGTTGTGCAAATATTACCTTAAGAAGCTCTGACATTACGTGTGGAAAGACATCAATTTAAATTCAGTTGCACATGATTGTGCTGTGGATATGGTAGTAAAAATAGGTAATTCCTGTACAAGTAGTACAAGTATTTTCAATGCATGCCTGGAAAAGATGAACACTTTAGGTTCATGGAGGGTAGTAGCTCAGCATGACAAAACAAAAAACTACTGGTCTGAAGAATAATATTTTTACATCTGTGAACCTATTAAGTAGGACAGATCCTGGTTTCTAATAAAATAATACTTTTACTAAAAATGCTCAACTTCTGTGCTATACACAAGAAGATAAAAGAATCTTGACCCTCTCTAGTTTTGCTGTCAGCATCCTGTGTAGGGCTGAGTCATACGATTGCCAAAATTGAGTTTACTGGCTCTCCTCTGTCAATTAGTCCTGTATCCTTGTTACCGGATCAGGTTTGGCTGACAACTCTCTGGGCAAGAACTCATGCTGATTGTCATCTTGGAGACTATTTTCCTCCAGAAATGCTAAAAGCTTTCCCTTCCCTTTCCTTCCTACAGTAGAGCTGTACAGAAAGCCATGAAGAATGGCCTTAGCAAAACCAGCTCTAGCTGTGGAAATCCCATCCAACTTGTAGTGTTTGATGAAGACATGCACAGAAGTCCAGGTAGCTGCCTCAAGAATTGAATTGGTGTCAAAACCCTTGAAAAAAAGTATTAGAAGTAACCACAGCCCTAGTGGAATGAGCTTTAACAAAAGGAAGGAAGGGCCTTTCCATGAGAAAAATAACAAAAATAAATGGCTTTAGAAATCCAAGGAGCAATTGTCTGCTTGGAAACAGCTAATCCCAAAGACCTGGGATGAAAAGAAACAAAAAACTGATAAGATTTCCTGATAGCCTTAGTCTTATCCAAATAAAATCTGAGTTCTCTATTCACATCCAAGGTGTATAGTACCCTCTCACTAGCAGATTGTGGTGAAGGGGAAAAAGGTACACAAATGAATACATCAAGTGACAACTCATTCACCACCTTGGCCATAAAAGGAGGATTAGTAATGCAAGGACACCCTGTCCTTTTGAAAAACCAAAAGAGGACAAGCATAAGGGCTAGAAGTTCAGACACTCACAAGTGAAATGGGTAAGGGTCACCCAATCCAGGGACCTTAACCTGGCCTGCGACAAATAGGTCTGTCAGAGGTTGCCACACCTCTGGAATAGGCTACCAATTCAATCTCCATAACCCTGTTTAAGTGTAGCCTGGATGACTGGATGGGAAACCATAAATTCTTTCCAGGGATTTCACCTAGGATCCTCCTAGATATGGGCCAGTCATTGCTAACCAAGATCTTAAGATGCTTAAAGTGAGTTTCTGTAATATTACATGGGGTACAACCGGCTAGGCTTACAAAGACCTTCAGGTCAATAGCCTAGTAATAACTTATGAACCTGTCTGTCTGATGTAAGGGCTACAGAGCAATGCTGCAAGGAAGCTGAAGCCACAGTCTCAAACAGCCAAAGTTAATTTTTTTCAAAACAAAATTAAGATTCCAGATCTTGAGAGGTCTGATGTGAAGGACACATTTTACAAATTGTTTTGCCTGAAACCTAGGAGTTAAAGGAGGAGATTTAGGCAGACAAGCAGATATAACTGATAAGTGGGGCTTAACAGAAAAATAAGCCAACCCAGCACTGAACAATTCACACAAGTAAGAAAGAACCACAGGAAAATCTAACAAGAGTGGATCTAGGTTACATGAAAGACACCACACAGAAAACCTCTTCCAATTGGATATATAACATTTCCTAGTATTGGGTTTCCCAGCCTCCTGCAGAACCCTAACCAAGTTCCCAGAGAAAAGATGTCTGTAAGGAATCAGAATCATGACATCCAGAAAGTCAGTTGAAGAGTGGACAGGTGGGGATGGGATTAGGGATCTTTTGCTTTGTGAGTACGTCCACCTGTGAGGTACTTGTGATGACTGCCATTGGCTAAATGCAGAAGACGACTAAACACCAACACTGTCTTGGCCAAAAGGGAGTCACCATCAAGATTTTGGGTCTGTCCTGTTGAATCTTGAACAGAACTTTCAGAATGAGAGGAAAGGGGGGAATGCATAAAGAAACATCCCCTTCCAAGAAAATGTGAGAGCTTTCACCTTCCAAACCAAAGGTCCTGGGACTCTGGCACAAAACTGAGAAAGTTGTTTGTTCAGAGGGGAGGCAAATAGATCTGAGGAGTACTCCACTTGTGGACAATATCCAGATACACATCCCTGAGAAGCATCCATAGGTAGGATTGAGTCAAGGATCTGCTCAGAATGTCTGCCACAAAAATTTGACGTGAGGGAATATAAAACTGCCTGAAGAGTCACATGATACTGAACCGCAAGATCTCATACCATGAGTGCAAGCTTGCAAAGAAGGCAAGCTTTTTCTTACCCTGTTTGTTCACATACCACAGGACTGTGGTATTATCTGTAAACACAGATGCCCAGGGAAGAAAGAGGATGGAAGGCATGAAGTGCCTGCACAAGTGATCTCACCTCTTTGATGATGATGTGCTCCTTTGGCTGAACAGACGGGCTGTTCCCCCAACCTACCGCTAAGGCATCTGAACAGTTCTTGAGATGGAAGAGGTGGATGGAAGGGAATGCCTGGGTCCAGAGACAACTGCTGAATCCACCAATGAAGTTCCCTCTTTAGACAAGGAAGAAGAGGAAATGAAAATTCTAGGGGATGCACATGTTGTTGCCAAACTGACTTCAGAAACCACTGAAATTTCCTCATGTGAAGTTTGGCTAGAGATAATAAGGGAATAGTGGAAGCCATAAAACCCACAAGTCTCAAACTCTTTGGCTGTGAAAAAGGTCAGAGGAAGAAGTGTTTGAAAGATGGAAACAAGAGTCAAGGCCTTTGGCAGAGGCAGGAATGCCAGCAAAGGCACTGTCTGGAACCCTGCACCCTACGAAAACATGATCTTGAGAAGGGGTTAGACAGGACTATTTGAAGTTTACTGTGAATCCCAGACTTTGAAAAAGAGTAAATGGCAAAGTGAAGATTTTGTAATGTCTCTGGAGAGGATGGCTGAAAGAGAAGATCATCCGGGTAAAGAAATATTTGGATGCTTTGAAGCTTGCTGAAAATCACCGGAGCTAGGCATTTGATGCCTACCCTTGGGGCAGTAGAGAGGCCAAAGGGGAAAGCACAGAACTGAAAATGCCAAGGAAGCAACAGAGAAACAAACATTTCTTGAAAAGTGGAGGAATATGTATGTGAAAGCAGTCATTCTCGATACCCAGAGAAGCTAGGAAAGCCTGAGGAAAAATGAAAGGAAACAAGGACTGAAAAGACAACACGTGAAAAAAAGATATTTTCATAAAGGTATTCAGGTGTGAAAGACCCAGAATGGGTCTCCAAAGACTTTCCTTTCGGGACACCAGAAACATCCTGGAATAGAACCCTTTTCCCTTTTGATCCAGTGAAACCTCTTGAATAGTTCCCTGACCTAATGGATCTTGAAGTACCTCTGGGAAGAAATAAATTGTTCCTGGGGTGGCTGATGAATGTCCATGAAGGGAGAAAGGGATTTCCAAACCATGAAATACCCTTGCTGAATTATAGAAAGAACCCAAGGCTCCTGAGTTATGTTTGTCCAAAGTGTAAGAGAGAGAGAGAGAGAATGACTAACGGAAAGAAGAAAGAGTCTGTGAGGAATGTGACAGTAATATGTTACCTGGCTGGTCAGGAAAGGGTTGCTTCTGACCAAGAGAAGCCTGAGAAGTCTTTGGCAGAGGAGCTCTCCTACCAGTTTTCTTACTTTTAGGAGGAAGACAGGCATGTCTATGAACAAACGCTGGTTTGGAAGGATAACTCCTTTGCAACTTTGGCACAGGTGAAACCATAAGATATTTCAAGTCCTGTAACTCCTTGCTTTTCTCTTGCAAAGACTTAAAAGAATCAGAAGCAGCTGTACCAAACAAACCACTGTTATCCAAGGGAGCATCCATTAACTTAGCTTTTATGTTATCTGGCAGAGGTTGAAGCCTTAGCCAGGAATACCTTCTTAATACAAATACTGAAGCAGCAGCTCTAGATGAAGTTTCTGCTGCACCACTGCTGTACTTGATAGAATGGTGAGCTACCTGAGAGGTAGTCTCTAGCTAAGACAAGGCTGAAGTTTTCGCCTGAGAATCTGGAAGATCAGAAATAGCTTGAGTAGCCTAGGAAAGGAGATCCAAAGCATATCTAGTCATACTAGCTTGGTAATTAACAGCATAAAAAGCAAAGGTGGCAAAAGTATAGACCTTCTTTCCCAGTCTTTCCATAGTCCTGCTTTCCTTATCTGAGGGAGGAAGTTTAGTGATGGGCAGTAAATTAGAAGGCTTATCAGAAGCCACAGAAAGCACCAAAGGATCAGCAGATGGACACTTGTAAAGAAATTTGCAATCTTCAGGCACTTACAGTCAGGCTTCACAGGAACAGGGGGCTGAGAATCTGGAACTTGAGATGCTGAAGAAAATACATCCAAGTAAAGCAAGCAAAACTGGAGGAACTGCAGATGGGGAAGGAAACTCCATTTGTAGGAGCTCACATCTCTTTTGCACATCAGAAACTTGGGTGCAATCCCACTTCAAATACTCCCTCATCTTAGCAATTGTATCTCCAAAAGTAATCTCCTCCACAGGTGATTCAGCACTAGTAGATTCCTCTTCATGTGATATATACTCTAGAGAGGAAGGAGTCTGTGTGGAATAGGCCAAAGAATCATCATCCAAAGAAACCTCCTGGCCCCTAAATCTGTTTTGAGGGAAGGATGTCCAAGGAGAAGCATGGACAGACACCCCCAAAGGAGGCTTCAAAGCCATAATGGAATTAAATAAATTTTCCATTCACATTGAAGGTCCCTGTGAGAAGAAACATGCTTTTTTTTTTTTTGCTTCTTTTTTACATGGATGTCCGCCTTATGAAACATGGAAGGCCCAAACATCGGCCAACACTAAACAATAGTCGGACTCTCCTCCCTCACCAGAATTTGCGTAACACCCCTAGGCCCTTCCGTAATATTAAGTCCTGGTTCCCCCAACCATCCAAAAAAGACATCTGCAATGCCTCAGAGGATCTGCCTGTTGTCAGAGCCATGGCAGCTTTTGAATAGACTCCAGCTAAGGAATCTGACTCTAGAACTGGGCAAACCTCCAAGATTTCATTAGCCTTGAGAGAAACATCCAATGTAGGAGGCTCAGCAGAGTCAGAACTTTTTTTTTTTGGCTTTACTCTTCAGTGAAGACTCAGCGCCAGGCCTAGAAGATGCCTCCATAGTGTTGTTCACTAAAAGTTTGAGACGCTGACTTTCCATCTAAATAACAAGAGAGGAATTATGACTTTATAAAGTCTTCGGCACTATCTTTATGTGGAATTTGTCTTCCACACTGACATTTGCCTTTTCTGGATGACATGTAGAAACCCCAGAAAAAAAGCAGCAGTAAATAAGAAAAGAAAGCCCCAATACGGCACTTATCTAAACACCTTGATATACCAGCAAACAACACCAAACAACTTGGGCAAACAGACAGATGATTGAAGATAGCATTCAGACTGCTGGCAGAGAAGTTCTGAGGATGGTACGAGGTCACTTTTATGTCCTACGTATGTGGGGAGCATATGTGCGGCATACCTTAGGTAGTAAAAGGCTTTGGTATACTGGCCGGATTTTGGGATACCCTTGGCAGGCAATCCCTTATGTTAAGAATATTGCAACAGTAAAATTAAAGGGCATCCTGGAGATTGTCAGAACACCCCTGCATCTAAAATGCCATAAAAATGTCTTAGGCTTTAGGCAATCATTGAAAAAAAAACTCTAACCTGCACAGTCCCTCTTCAGCTCAAGGGAAAAAATACCTTGACTTGTTTTATGATGGAATCAGAAAAATGTTTGTTTGGAAGAAAAACATGTCACATGCTAACAGCAGCTTTGTAATCATTTAACCAGCTCACTGGTGAAATGTCATTGGTCTAGATCAAAGCACCATATGCAGACTTGACGTTCACCTGCAAAAAATTTACTTAGCAATGAGTACTAAAGACAGTCTAGCAAAAGCAAACTTCGGCACAACACTAAATACCTAGGTGACCAAGAGCATAGATTTTGCAAAGGCAAAAAAAATGCAAGAAAGTGCCTGGAATCTTTCCAATGCAATTTGTAGTTATGATCACGCTATAACAATGGGTAAGGAGACTGAGGTCCTCAGTCTCATAAACAATGCAAGGAGTCAAGAAAGAACTTTCAAAGCAAACTGTAAGTTACCTAAAGAAAGTTTGGTTGAATAAAAAAAGAGCTCAAAACTTCTTTCTAGATAACCCAAAAACAGAATACAGAGTGGAGGTGAAGTGTCTGCAACTTTGTGACTAAGGGGTGGAAAGCTAGATTTATTGCCAATGGGGGAGAGAATATGAAAACTGTGTTATGGAATTGGTAAAACAAGGACAGCAAGTTAAGTTAGTGAGGAAAAAATAGTAGTAAACGAGAAGTTCTCATAGGAGGACAGACTAAATGGAGAACTCAGCTTCAACAGGAGTCAGTTGGAATACTACCCTGTGGTGTAAGGAATAATGAAAACTGGAAGATTACCTGATTAAATGCATTACCAAAATTACACTAGCTAAAGGGTAAGGGCAAGTTATTTCCAAAACCTATACAATGCTGTAGAAATGTAGTATGCAGTCATTCTGAAAACTACTGTACAAAAGTCAAAAAGGGTGAAAACTGGTATGCATTATGTCAAAAATAACCACAATGTCTGGAAATTGGAAACCTGGAAGCTTCAGCATAAAAGTGTTTTTATACCAGCAAAACAAAATAGAATGTTCCCTATGGTAAACTAAACATGCTAGCTATATGGGGAGAGTGCAGGGATTGGATGCACATTTTCTGGACCAACCAAGTATTGCAGCATTTGAAAAATGAGCTAAAAGATGTAAAGAAACTCAATAAATAGTTGTAACTGCAGATTTTGCCAATGGAGGAAATGAAGAAGATTTCCAAGTTCACTCTACTTATTGTTGTGTATACTATTACTTCCAGCTAGAAAAAAAGGGGATTACAAGACAATAGAAATCCACACAGGCCCCAGTCTGTAAAAACTGTTAACAAATGACTGAGCAGATAAGAGAAAAAGAGAGGACAGTATAAAGAAAAAGGCAGAGGTTTGTAAACAGTTTAACTGGCAAGTAAACTAGTAAAAGAAAGGCTAGAAAAGAGAACTGAATCTTCTTTAAAAGCAACAAAGAAAATGAACAAAGTGGCATACACATCTATGTAGTGTTAAAAGACTCTGAAAATGATTATGAAAGATGAAAATGCACAAAGACAGATGCCAAGAATTGTAGATTGTTGTTTTTAAATAAAGACTGATCTATTTGATTAAAGAAAATATCTGCCAATGTAACCTGATGTCATTAGGTTCTACAGGTTTAAACACTGAAACTGAGATTCAAACTCACCAGTGAGCCGAACTATATAAAACACTTATACATAATGAACAGTTCACAGATTATTCAGTCTACAGCTTACAAGTTTCATCCCTTCATATGTATATGGGTAGCTTCAGCTTTGGGTTATTCTAATTGTATCAACCATTTTTTTAATGATAGTTATAGAATTATAGGTTGTATAAAAAGATGTCATATGTGGATAGATTAAAAACTTTATCCCTTTACTCTGTTTCCTACTGACTATTAAGGGGTAAACTCTTCCTAACCTACAAGGCACTCATAAATCCAACCCCGATGAAGCTGCTATACATATACAAGTCAAACAGCATGAGGGCTACCTGATCAAGGTAGTTAAACTTAGCTACTCAAACAAAACATGCCCCTTCTTTGGAACAGGCTTCTTATTCACATTAAGCAGAGCCCTTCTCTGTCCTTCTTCCAATGCAATTTGGCTCAATGGATGGGGGCTCGTAAAATCACATCTGTGATAGTGCCTATGTCAGCTGTGGACAGAGGCAACCTGTAAGATACTCAAGGCATTGGCACAAATCCATGCCATCTTCTTGTGTCTAGGGGCCATATACTGGGTAAAATCAGGTTATATTGGCTAGGCTTGTAAGTGTTCTTAAGTCATTAGCCTAGTAATCTCCTTTGAACTCATGAAACTAAAAAGCCAGAAATGATGAAATCATTGTTTGTTTCATTAGACCCAAACTCGAATATTAAATAACAATATGAAAACTTTATAAGAAAACAAGCAGAGTAAATTTGAAAGAGTACAGCAGAAATACACCAGGGGCATCAGTGGATTAGAAAATTTAAGTTATTATGAAAGACTAAAATATTTAAATATGTACAAGGTCTCTTGCAGATATATAAGAGGTGACCTTATTCAGGTATATAGGGTATTTAGAGACAACTTCTTCTGGAAATGGTTGGGGTTATCAAAAATAGTAGAGAATCATAGGCAACCTATGTAGAAGATTTTATAGGAATGAGAAGTGTACTAATTGGTTCTCTGGAAGAGTAGCTGATGCATGGAATAGATGACCAAATTACATAGTAAGCACTAGTCTCGATGTTTTTAAGAGCAGCTGTTTTGGTATATTGGCAGGCTAGAACAGCATTGTTGCCTGCGCCTGAAATATATGTATGCTTGTTTGTATGTAAGTGGTAACCCTACTTCTGAAGTTTTCGATACAGAGTTTCTCTTATCCGTATGAATATCGTATTTTCTTTTCTTGCCTCATTTTCCCAGAAGTCAGTTTTCTTTTTAAAAGTCATTCTCCTCTCCAGGTAGATTTCGTCTTGCTATACACCAAGCAAGATATTTTTCATCTTCTTGGAGCATAAACATCCAGCTTTCCTAACATGCATTTCCATCCTACTGGTGTTTATTTCAAGAAGGTAACATCCTCAGTGAAAGCATGTCAAGAATTTTACCTTTTTTTTATAAGTCTTCTGTGTTTACTCAGGATTTCTGAAAGCATCACAAATGGTTTCATTCACTTCTAGATTTTCAGCATTTTGCTTAGTTTTTGTCTACTCTTATCACGACAATTAGATCAAACTGCCATTTGGAAGGAGCTCCCTAAAAGTATACCTGCTGATTTTGATCAGAACAACAAATATAAAAAATATGAACACATATTGAGTTATTGCAACATCACCATATAATTCATATAATATCGCAATGAAAAGCATGCATCTCTGCCGAGGGAAGCATAATTCTCAACCAATCAGGGACAAATTTCTAAAGAAACAAGAACGAAAAAAAACAATACTGCGAAATCACAACAGAGACTCTGCATGATAATTATGCTATAAGTGCGCCAAATGCAGCACTCTCTCAACTGTCAAAAACTTGAGCAACCAAAGTGCAAGAACAAGGTGCTGACACGTAGCTAGTTGAAGAAAATAGCGTGTAAAATCCAGCGTTGTATATTAGAAGCTTTATTGCACAAAATACGAGTGAAAGACAAATAAATAAATGCTTTCGTTTAGCGCCTGCCAAACATTTTCAAACTATTTGAAACACATTTTCATATGGTTTAAATAGCAACACGTCATAACAGCCAATTAATCAATTAGTTATGTAAAAGAATTATTTAAAAACGGGCAAACTATATGCTTATTTATTTTTCTTATTTGTTTTTTACTCTCTCAACTGTGCCACTTCTTTGCCGCCTTGAATATAATTAAATTAAATGGGTATTTCAATGAAAATTAGCAAATTTACCTCAATGCAGATCATTCACACTGGAAGAGCAGTTTCAATGTCTTTTGTCTGGCTGGTTTTAAATTGTCTTGAATAGACAAAAGGTTAACTAAATAAACTTTTAAAGATTATCACAGCTTTCACCAACGTGCCTAAATTACAATGGAGATGCAGTAGAGGATCATTTTAGAAAAAAGTCATCTGACTGCAACCTCCAGTCACATCTTTGATGTACAGTATTAGGCGCGTCGATGACAGGATTCTCTGTAAAACTTTTTTTTTTTTGAAATGCAAGTCTAAAAAGGGACCGGAGCGTGCCCCTGCGCCCATGCCTAAATCTGCCACTATATACTAATGGCCATATAATGACAAGGTATTGAGTAACATTATTAAAACGAGCAGTTTGACACATGCAAATTTGATTTTTTAATTATTCTTTGTTGACCGGATTAGTCCCAATCAGCTAACACAGTCTTTTCAGAGAGACCCAATGGGATGTTTATACTACTAGGTGAAATTTAACTAGGGCATCCCCTGCTCTTTTTCAGTAGGTGCCATGTGATCTTTTACATCCACCTGCTCTACCACCAACTAAAATGGATGAGATCTTAGTTTAACATCTCATTCAAAGGAGGACATACTCAAGAGTGTAGCATCCCCTTATGCTACACTGGTTGTAATTGACCTACCTGTTATGGGATTAGAGCCCTCGGCCTTCTATACTAAAGACAAGCATGCTACCTCTTGTACCACTATTAGTACCAAGGCAAAGCAGAAAGCAGGAGTGATTCATAGATGCATAAAAGCCACATTTCAGCCCTGTATATACTGTATAAGTGAAATCAGATGAATGCACCCATTCATGTGAGGGGAATTGCTAAATAATGCTAAGGGTTGCTGTTGCTGTGTTAGTAAATGTGCATATGCAAGAAGCTGTCATTACCACTATATTCACAGTGATGTGCGTTGTTGCCCAGAGGTGCCATATCAGCCATCTGCACTTACTGTTTCAAAGAATACACACTCATGACACTATGGATCATACCATGCAGAGAGGAAGACAATGCAAGACATTGTAAATATGTGCAAGGTTTGTTTGGACCCCTGTGGGAGTCTTGGGGTACCTGTCTCAGTGGATACCAAGGTAAGTGAGCTCTACATATATTAGTTGCAGGGACCTTTCAACTACCTACTAGGGGAAACAGTGGGGGCCATCTCATTCATCTGCCTTGAGAATATTCCATCAGTATTGCTGATGCCATATTTCAGCATGTGGGGGACCATACATAGTTCTCACATACTGCAGAGGACAGAGGGAACACCATGTGAAAATCTTATATTATAGGCCAGTTCCATTAGGTACTGTCTGCCATAGGCTGTAACCACATTGATATAAAGGCTTCACCTGGTGAGCCGGAAAGAAAGTGCATAAACATAAACTGCATCATTGCATCACCTGACAGTTCATCTGTTATGCAGAGGGTATCATCTGTAATTTGTTTGCAGGACATCTAGGCATTTATCACAGCTCCCATATATGACATGCCAGTTACCTCTCCCAACATATTACATGGGGTTACTTCACCCAGGGACAACTTTTGGTGATGCTGGATATGCCCTGGATCCCTGGCTGATGTCACCCATCAGAAATCCACAAAATGAAGCAGACTAGTATTACAACCATGCTCAGTTACTAACAAGGAACATTAATGAGTGTGTGTTTGGGCTGCTGAAGGCTCACTTTCTCCATCTGGATTCATCTGGTGGTCCCCTGCAATATGATCCTGTCATGTGTATAAAATATTTGAGTATGCACAGTACTACACAATATCATACTTAATAGACAGTTACAGCAGGGTGGTCACTTGCAGGAGCAGCAGACCCGAGCATACCAGGCAGTGGACACTGAGTCAGATGAAGAGTTGGAGGAGGAGACAGCAGTTGGGGTTGATCATGTCAGAGATGGGCACAATATGCCATGGCACTGGCAAAGAGCTACTGGCTTGCACTTAATTTTAAAATATAGTAGTCCAGATTACAGCAGATATATTAACAACAAATGCGATGCTTGCAAAAGCAATACCAGGCTATGCATACCCATGCATATGCTGGTGACACGGTGCATCAGACATAAGCATTCCAAGTAACAATGCACAAAGAGCAAGGCACAGTTATCATTGTTTGCAAGGTAGGACAGGGAGTATATGTGTGGATATCTTTCCCAGGGAAATGTGTAAGTGCTGAGGACAATTAAAAGAATCAGTGTTGTTGGGTGGATGTTCTTTTAGTGTGCGTCGGGGGTTTTAAAATAAAAGGCTTTGTGAAGGACCACAGTAACTAAAAGTGTGACTGTGTGATTTGTCACAGTGGTGGTGTGTGTGCAGGCCTGCTGGGACACAGACTCAGCAGAAGTTGCAGCACTGTGGTTTGATACACTGAACAGGTCAAGGGTATGTATGATAGAGGTTTGAGCATCATATACATGCACCCACCAATAAGACCTTTCTTTACCAGCAGTTGCATAGATTGTGTCATGATCCTGACTGGATGGTGGCATTCTGCATGACCATGATCAATGTCTACTGCAAAATATGCCACTGCCACACTTGCCACAATCACAAGGATGTCTTCTCTTGGGAGTAGATAGCTCCACAACAGATGTACATGTGAAGTGCTAGCACTGCAGAAGTGTAATCTAGGTCACCCATGTCCACAATGGCTACTATCCGTGGAGGTAATGGTAGATCAGTTGCTTGGATGGCAACTTACCCCTGGCAGGAGTACCTGAGAAGACATGGCACATTCCAGTACATTACTGAGTCTATCTAACCAATCACATATACAAGACATGCACTCCCATATGACATCTTGTACACCCTGCATTACCATTACTAACTTCACCATGGCTGTGGCTGTACTAGACTTTACCTCCATGATGGTTCTGTATTTACAATGGGCTGCAGCCATTGATGTACCAACCTCAGGGGATGATTGCAACCATGTCTCCAGCAAACACCGGTATCTACCACCCTGTGTGTACCTCTGCACTCATGGGAACAAGGAGCAGATCCTGACACATCTCTGCTAGGTCATACTGCAATCCTCTGAATGTTAGTGTCCCTAGTAATGCATTCTTCTTATGATGTGTGTGTGTGCCTCGGTTTGTTACCTGGCATACAGGTTGTGTCCATGCTCTGTGTAGGGGATGCATTGCTCACATTCTCTATGATCCCCCACACAAACTCTACTACATCACTGTGCCATATCAGTCCTGCCATCTTGCAGGTCATCTAGCATTAGGTGGTATCAGGCACAAAATGCTGGTATTAAAGAATCATCTGTGAATACACCAAAGCATAATATCCTGTGTAAGTATGGCACAGTGAGAAAAACTCATTGGCCTCCATAAGTATGGCCCAGCACCAGAAGGTGTACAAATAATACCCTTTTTTAACAAAAAAATTAAATTGTATACCTTGCACAGATCACCATGCAGGGAAAATCCCTGATGTTCCTGTATGCCACAAATCAGACAACTTTAATAAGCTGGATAGTGACTAAAGGCTCAAGAAGTCTTACAGATACTCTTACACAGAAAGAGGTCTATATACCTGGGAAATCTTCTGTAGATACACTTGTTGGATGATCAGGCTTTGCCACAGTTGCACTGTGGGACCATGTGGAAGTGTCACTGACTCTGATAAAAACCTGAAACTCCTCCCTCTCCATGAGATATGGCTCAACCACTGGCCCAGTACCCACTGACCTATCTTCCTGTACCAGGTAAACAGGTTTTGTTCAGTGACATGTAATGTCAAAGTATGGTCCTGGCCACTGACAACATTAATAGCCACTACTAAATCATTCCAGGTACTTTCCTGGTAGGCCCAGTCAACAGCATCCTGTTCAAAGAGTATCTGGCCATGCAGATAGATGGCTTGAACTAGCTCCTCATTTTCCCCATCAGAGAACATTGGTTTCCATGTACTCTTCCTAAAAGAGTGCGTGTGTGTGTGTGTGTTTGAGTGTGTGTGTGTGTGTGTGTGTGTGTGTGTGTGTGTGTGTGTGTGTGTGTGTGTGTGTGTGTGTGTGTGTGTGTTGCTCATTGTGTATGTTACATCACCAGTCTCCCCTTGCCTATACACCATGCTGTCTGTGTGTCTTACAGTTATATACCACTATCCACACTAAGTTATGTTAGCCACATAGCATTACTGAGCAAATGCTCCCTACAGTACAACACCTATAACACTGCAACTCCCCAAGGTGACATGACTGTTTTTTCTCATGGTTAAAAAAAATCTGCTCATGAGATATATGTGTAAGCTATATAACAGGCCAGAATGAGTTTAACTGTGCTCTTAGTACATGCTGATGAGTGTGTTCCAATTATGCTTAACAATCCTTCAACACAACAACTGCCTTACCCTTGCAGTTTCACATTCAATACACCTTTCAATAATCCTAAAAAGTATTGAATAACTATTTTTTTGAGAAGGTAAGTATAACAGCAGCCAACAGTGCCATATTTGACATAGTTAACTTGTAAAAACTAGTGCTTACCTTGTACAAGCTGAGATTTAGTCTGGCCTATAAATTCATCTTGGATTCACCTGTTGCCGGTTTCCAAGCTACTGCTCTACAGACTCTCCTGAAGTACAGTGATTCTCAGTGCCATTCATCATGCTCATATCATGCAAATTCAGCTACCTGGGCATATCAGTTAGGCAATTTAGGGCTTAATTCATTATGATTTCTGCATCGCTCAACTGGCATGTTAAGATAACTTGCTAAACCCTTTAAGTACAGTTGTTCTCAGGGACATGCAACTGTGGGCAACACTGTACATGCAATGTCCATGCTATGCCTCTATGGGAGGATTTGTAATTCCTCATACAACCTGACAGAAATGGAGTCACTGTAATCTCTGCTTTCTTAACAGTATATAAAGAGATATTGAAGTGCCATGTTTCATACTTTTAAAGTGCCATTGTGAACCAACAGAATACAGTATATATTTTATCCCATCCCATCATGTGCCTTGCAGATGAATGCCCTCATTGCAAACCACATGGCACACAAGAGAACAAGTGTACATGTGAAATATCTGCCAATTGTTTTGCTTCTTCTAGGTAAGATATCATTGCTGGAGAAGTAGAAGGTAGTGCTCCTATAGTCCTATAGTCAGAAGCTCTTGCAGATGGGCTATGAAGAGTTTTAAAGTAAGACTGACGCCTGATGTAGTTTAACTCAGGCAGTCACCCACACATGTGGGGGGACAGTGCTGTTGCCATTATAGTGACAGAAGGTGTCAACATCCTAACCTTTTAGGGAGATGGAATGATGAGGTTAGATAGCAAGCACCATGTATGTACTGTAAGTGCAACTTATGTTAGCTATACAAACAGCCTGCCAGTGCATGCCATCCACAGATCTGCCACAATGCTGCTTTTCTCTTCATTGTCCCTAAAATTATTGTAGAAAATAGACAGCTACACAGGAGGAGGACTAAGCATTTAGGAGAGTGTCAAAGTGAGTATACTTGCTTTGTACTATACAGGCTTTTTATGTTAATAATCTATTCAGGAAGTATAGATGGAGTTTCATACAGTATAGATTTTATACATCGCTGCCACTTCTGTGCTAATTTCCATGGTTCACAGATAGCAGCATGACTGTTGGAGGGGCTCAAGACTTTAAGACTTTGCTTTCCATTGTGATGGTGTTTATGGGCCCAAGTTCACCTCACCATCTGTGTTGTGGTTTAATCTATAACTCGTGGTGTCTGTTTCTTTAGAGTACCTACAACATTAGACATTAGGAATGTGAACGAGCTACACTTTTTCATTGGTGATAGTTATCTGTATCATTACACTTGATCAGATGATATTGCCTGTATGGCTGCAGCCTTCACTCATGTTGTAGATAGAAATCAAATGTGTTAAGAGTTTGCCTCATGTTGTAGATATAGTTTAATGTGTTAAGGCTCTGCCTTCTAGATTGTGTGTCATGTTGTGTTTTGGTTCATTTCCTACTTTTGGTTGTGTACTGTCATTTGGTAAGTGTGTCATGATTATAGCACCTATGTGAAATATGTATGTCTGAACTACATTGTGTTTTTTTTATATATGTACATTTGTCTCAGACATCCCATTACTATGTGCTACACTCTAATCTTAAGGTAGGTTGTCAAAACAGCTCAACCCACTAAGGCTTTTCCTTTCCGAATGCAAGTAATGATGGCTGTGAGTTTGAGTTCCTCTCTCACTTGTGTATGCTAATCCCCTTGGTAAACTATGAAGAGTGTTTATTCTTCCCTCAGGTATAGCACCTTTAATATTATTATAATAAAAATATATGTCAGTTTAATTTTTTCATTGTATCTGTATTTCTATGTCCCCTGCCCCCTTTGTTGCAATCCTCTCTATCACATACATTTATTTGATTTGTTATTTTGTTTCTCTGTATTTCTTTTACTGTTATATGTAACAGTATCTAGACCTGCACTCATCCCACAGGTAAGGCCTGTCGGTCCCAATAGTTGGCAACAACAGTACTACAAATATCACTAACAGAGACACCCACAACCTCTAGGTCGCAGCCTTCCACAGTCACCTCCACATCTCCTACACCATTTGCACCATCTTCCAGGTAGTCCTCTACCAGATGTTGAAACTGTTCAACCCACCAAAAGAAGTCCCATTGGAGGTGACAGCTTTGTTACCCATCAGCAGCTGACAGACAAAGTGGGGGACATCATCAACATGAGACAGGATGCCTACAGTGACCACATGGAGAATCTCTTCCAGTGATGCATTAAGTCACGTCCCTGACCAGCACTGGTTCTACCATCTGAGAAAGGGCCCTTTAGTGAGGGACCCCAGGGTGGTGAGCAAACTCCCATTGGGCCACAGTTGGCAGGAACAAAAGTGGTACAGCCACATCTTATACCCTATCCTGGTGTTTTCCAAACTTCTGTGTATATTCACCCTTGTTTTATGTCCAATCCTCCCCTCAACATTGCTTCCCTTTCTTTGCCTGGATGTCTTCTTCAGTGCTGTCATCACTTTACCACATTGTATTATGATACCCCCTACCAGACTTGTCTGTCTTCTGTGGTTGTTTGTGCATCACTACTACCTAATCTATCTTACCTTCCTCTTACTTCCCTTCATTCAGTCCTTTCTTCCTTCCTCCATTCATTCCTGTGATGCCATACCACTGGCAATAGTAATCAAAGACCCTCAATCCTTACCACTAGCACCAGTGGGGGATGTACACTGGGAGAATGAGAAGTACACACACAGTATTTCCAAATGCAGCTCTCTACATCAAGTGCAATTTCCCTTAGGAGCACACAGATACCACAGTCAGTCTGAGGCTGGTTTCTAACTCTTTCTCCAGATCCCCAATAAGACTCCCCACTGGCACAGCTATAGAATTAAGATCTGAGCTGAGTGGCAAAGCCAAGATCTCCAGCAGTCTTTCTGTACAACCAATGTGTTGTGTCCCTGCCCATGTAGCTGACACACACACTCTTTGAGGTTTGATTTACACACACACACACACACACACACACACACACACACACACACACACACACACACACACACACACACACGCACACACACGCACACACACGCACACACACACACACACACCTGGGAAACGCTGGCACAGGTTTACTAGCTATGCTCCCTTCTGCCCAGACTATAAGGTAGTTTTTACTGCCACCAACCATGTCCTTATCAGCTACTTTAAGGCCCTTAACAAAGGGTGTCCAATCTTACTGTGTAATGTTACTATCAATACAAACGAGAGTTTGACCAAGAGCAAATTTATTATGAGTGGCCCACAGTGTCACTAAATAAACAGGAAAGTATTCTCAGAACTTAAATATGTCTCACAAATATCAGTCACAATGAAAGGTTTAAATATATTTAATAATAAATAATAAAAGAACAAGAAAATGCTTAGTAAATAATCACAGTTACATCAGAGTTCAAAATCACAGGCAATATTTAAAACAACATCGCAGGACAGTCTCAAATAAAGAAAGAAAGAAAACATATAAGCTATACTTCACTATATTCCTGACTATATCTAAGAGAAACTACTGTACCATAGTTAATTTACTTAGAGAGCAACAAGACAGATGTAGCGAGTGGATGTTCTTATCATGTCAAAGACAAAATACAAAATGCTCTCTCTCTCTCTCTCTCTCTCTCTCTCTCTCTCAGAGAGTTCTTAAATTAATATCCTAAATGCTACTGCTGGGATACTTGCAGAATGACATAATTTCTTGTCATCTGACTTTAGTTCCCAGGCTCAAAAACAACAGCATTTAGCATCTACCTGTGAAAATACATAAACAAGTTTTTTCCTTAGATCTAAGGCAGATCTTGAAAGTCATAAAAGAATAAAAACGTCCAAGACAATACAAAAAATGTCTAGTTCCAGACATTGTGTTTGTTATGGCATTGAAACTGAGAGAGAACATTTTTTTATTACGTGGTCATAAAGTAATTTAAAATTTCAGTTATTCTTCTGAAGTCAACTTCTTGTGTTTCAGTTTCCATTGTTAAACAGTTACAATAGTGAATAAACATTTCTGTTCTAATCCATCAGGGTACACTGTGGATTCATCTTTAAGCTCAGTACTGTACAAACCCTGTTCAACACACACTTCTGTACCAGCAGTTTGATATACATATAACATACAGTTCTAATACATTTGTAACACAAGCATATGAATCATGTTGATATTCACAAATGACATAATTATTTACAAAATTTCAGATAGCTGGGCTGGCAGTATCTCCTTTCTTGACATTTCTCCTAGCCACCCCCCGAAGACTCAAGCTAGTTTTTCAAGTGACCTTTGAGAAACATTGCTTGAGAGAGTTGAACCTATCTGGGAATACCTTACCCCATTCCCTGTCTTGAGATTTCACCTGCCTTGGCACTGCTAACCCTGTACAGTGCTGCACTGTCCTATCATATGCCTCAACCCTAGGCTCTATCATAGTAATTCGGTATTTGGCTGGCTGGCTCCCTGTAGCCATAGATCTCCCTCAGACTCTTCCTGCCTTGTACTCCAAATAGTTAGTACCAGGGCTACCTATCATGGTAAGGATTCATCATGTTAATATGGTACAGTTTATGTCTCTGCCTCCTGCCTAGCAGTTCTACCATGTAGTTAACATCACTGACCTTCCTTACCAATTTGAAGGGTCCCTCCCAAGTTGCCTGCAGCTTGTTGTGTCTGACAGGAATGAGAAGCTTAACCTGCTGCCCTACAACATACTCTCTAGCTTGAGCATTCCTGTTGTACAAGACCTTTTTCTGCTGTTAGGCTTCTGCCAGGTTCTCGTGGGCCAAGCCCATGAGTTCCCTTAGCCTTGTCCTGAGATTTAGGTCATATGCAATAACAGACTCCTTCTGGGATTCACACTCACCCTCCCTCTTATCACAAATTAAATCTAGATGTCCCCTCACCCTATGCCGATACAGCAACTCAAAGGGTGAAAAACCTGTGGATTACTGGAGCACCTCTCTTTAAGCAAACAACAGATGGGGAAAATATTTGTCTCACTCCCTATTAAACTGGTCTGCAAATGCTCGTAGCATGGTCTTTAATCTAGAGTTTAACCTCTCAACTAGGCCATTAGTCTGGAGATGGTAGGGGTGGTCTTTAGGTGCTTCACCCCACAGTGCTTCCACAGACAAGCCAGCAGGTCTGACATGAAATTGGAATGTCTGTCAGTCAGTATTTAATTTGGGAAACCTACCCTGCCACCTTTTCTGCCTCAATGGAGGATAGGGTTACCACTTCAGGGTATCTGGTAGCAAAATCTATTACCACTAGGATATACTTGTTCCCTGTGGAAGTCGGGGAACTCTGAGGACCCACAATATCTATGGCTACCCTCTGATATGGTTCCTTAATCACAGGCAAAGGCATCAAAAAAAACCTTGACCTTGTCTCCTACCTTGCCTACCTTTTGGCACTGCTCACAGGTCCTGCAGTGCCCTGTTACATCTCTGGATATCCCAGGCCAATAAAAGTTCTGCATAATATGTCTCTTGGTATGCTTTATGCCAATATGACCTGCAAAGGAAATATCATGGACTATGGCTAGAAGTGCCAGATGGTAGGCTCTGGGCACTACCAACTACTGCATTCTCTCACCCTCTAGCCCACCTTCAGGGGTCCACTCTCTATACAGTAACCCTTTTTCCAGTATGCAGATTCCTCCTTCCCTTGAAAATCAGGTGCCTCACTACCTCCCTCCCTCAGGCCTTGTAATGTAGGATCCGAGAGCTGAGCCTGTCTAAACTCATTCTTTGTAACCCTTCCCAGCTCCCCTTCTACAGGAAGTCTGGTATTCTCTGACAGTGGTGCCTTACTGTCAGCCTGGGTACTACTACTCACCTCTGTCCTTGCACTTACTTTGTCCAAGGGAACATCAGTACCCACAAGCAGTTGTGGCTCACCTTCAGTCTCACTGCTACAGGGTAGCTCCCTCTTTGAAGTAACCACCACACCAGTCCTGGCTTCAAGTCTGAAGTCTATCAGGGTCCCCCCAGGCTACCAGACCCACAGGCTTGTCTCCAAGCCTGACTGCTTGTAACTGCATACACACAAGGTACTGCATTATCAAAATCATTCCCTATTAGGACATCTGCAAGGATATTCTCAAACACATCTACTTTCTTGCTTTCTTTTCCACCCTCCCAGTCAAGGTGAAACCTAGCTAGCCAAATGTATTTGGAATGGGGTCCCTCCTAAAGCTCTGACTGAAGTAGACTGCCCAAGCAAGTAGTGCTCCTCTTTAACCATTGCAGGCTTCACAATGGTTAGGTCAGAGGCTGTGTCTCTCTTAGCAGTGGCCTTTTTCCCATCTACTAAGATAGGATATAATTTCTTGTGGTAGTTTGGTACCCTTGTTGTCTCCAGACAACTCACTGCTGGCATTCTGTTATTCTCACTTATTGGCTCACCCACCTTTAGTTCCCCCACCTTGCCTCCATGGACATCTATAGGCGACATGGCCCCACTGGTTGCATTTAAAACATTTAACCCTTGGTCCTGGACGTGTACCTGCACTAGTGGCTTTCCCTGCTACTGGTGGACTCTGTTGGGGTGGTTTAGTCTGCCCACCGTGGATTCCCTTAGACCCATAAGCACTGCTGGGTATCCCTTTTCTTTGCAGTGATGCCCTGCTTGCTAGGTTTAGGTCTCTCCCTTTTTTCCCAACTCATCTGTAGCCCTGCATTCCCTATCTGCCAACCAGATTCTTATGTCCTCAGGCAAAATACTAAGGGCTTGTTCCTTCACCAAAAGGTCTGCCAGCCCTTCAAATGTGGTGACCTGACACCCACTCACCCATTTATGAAAATAAGTGCTTAACTCAGCAATATATTAACACAGACTTTCATCTGCTTTTGTGACTATGCTCACTAACCTTTTTTTCTATAAGCATCAAGTGTTAACTTAAATCACTTTAACAGAATTTTTTAACAGTATTATAATTTAAGCAATCAGTATCAGACAATTTAGAAATAGCAGTTGGAGCTTTAACATGGAGTAAAGGGGTCAGGAATCATACCCAGAGCCCTTGACCAACATCATACTGTTTACATACTCTTTCAAACATATTAATAAAACTATCAAAATTATTGCCCTCTGTAAATTGTGGAAGAATAGAATATAGAAAAATAGAGTACACACACAGTATTTCCAGATGCAGCTCTCTGCATCAAGTGCAATTTCCCTTAAGAACACACAGAGACCACAGTCATTCTGGGGCTGGTTTCTCTCTGTTTCTCCAGATCTCCAATAAGACTCCCCACTGGCACAGCTATAGAGTTGAAATCTCAGCTGAGTGAACAAGCCAAGATCTCCAACACCCTCTCTGTCCAACCAATGATTTGTGTCCCTGCCCAAGTAGCTGACACACACACACTCTTTGAGGTTTGATGTACACACACACACACACACACACACACACACACACACACACACACACACACACACACACACACACACACACATACACACACACACACACACCTGGGAAAGGCTGGAACAGGTTTACTAGCTATGCCCCCTTCTGTCCAGACTATAAGGTAGTTTTTACTGCCGCCAGCCATGCCTTTATCAGCTACTTTAAGGCCCTTAAAAAAGGGTGTCCAATCTTATTGTGTAATATTACTATCAATACAAATGGAAGTTTGACCAAGAGCAAGGCTATTAGGAGTGGCCCTCGGTGTCACTAAATAAATATGCAAGTACTCTCAGAACTTAAATATGTCTCACAAACATCAGCCACAATGAAAGGTTTAAATATATTTAATAATAAATAATAAAAGAACAAGAAAAAAATCAATAAATAATCAGTTACATCAGAGTTGAAAATCACAGGAAATATGTAAAAGCAACTTTGCAGGACAGTCTCAAATAAATAAAGAAAACATCTAAGCTATACTTCACTATATTCCTGTCTATATGAGAAATTACTCTATAGTTAACTTACTTACAGAGCAACAAGGCAGATGTGGTGAGTGGATGTTCTTGTCAGGTCAAAGACAAAATACAAAATGCTCTCTCTCTCTCAGAGAGTTCTTAAACTAATATCCCAAATATTACTGCTGGGATATTTGCAGAATAACATCATTTGTTGCCATCTGACTTTAGTTCCAAGGTTCAAAAACAACAGCATTTAGCATCTACCTGTGAAAATACATAAACAAGTTTATGTATTTGATTTTTATGATTATTTATTGAGTTTTTTATTGTTCTTTTATTATTTATTATTAAATTTATCTAAGGAAAAATTTAGATAAGGCAGATCCTGAAAATCATAAAACAATAAACACTTCCAAGACAATACAAAAACCGTCTACTTCCAGACTGTGTCTGTTACTGCACTGAAACTGAGAGATAACATTTTTTTATCACGTAGTAATAAAGTAATTTAAATTTTCAGTTCTTCTTCTGAAGTTAACTTCTTGTGTTTCAGTTTACATTGTTAAAATATATACATCTAAACAATTGCAATAGTGTATATACATTTCTATTCTAATTCAGCAGTGTACACAGTACTGTACAAACCCTGTTCAACACACACTTCTGTTCCAGCAGTTTGATATACACATAACATACAGTTCTTATACATTTGTAACACAAGCATATGGACCATGTTGATATTCACAAATGACATATAATTATTTACAAAATTCCAGATAGCTGGGCTGGCAGTATCTCCTTTTGTGATACTTCCTTCCCCAATTTACCTTCTCTTTATTTATTTATTTATTTATGTATTTATTTATTTTATTTTATTTTACATTTGTTGACTGGGCTAGTCTAACTGGATATATGTCCACTTTCAGTAGAGGCCCGGGGAGAAAAGCTCCAAACATGATCAGTAACAAAGTTAACAATATATAAAAGGACGTATATAAAAAAATACAGTACAAAGGTAGCATTGGTTAAATGAAAAATATAGTAATAAAATTATGGACTATAGCCATTGTACTAAAGGTTGACTAAATATAAAATTTGAGGAGGTGTGATAGTAGAGGGGGATGAGGAGTAGTGTTGGGTTAAGCTGTGGTTTGACTGTTAAAAGATGGGAGGGGGGTGAGTGCAATAAAAGTGGGACCACTGGGGGAGGTAATAGGGGCAGGGGGCCAGGGGCGGTGGCCGTAGAGAGAGTGTCTTGTAATCACAAAAAGAAACACTTGTTCAAAACACAAAACAGAGTAAGATCATTGTAATTTTACTTTTAATATAAATAATGAGGAAAAAAGTAGGTTTGGAGGCTTAGGTTAGTGTGAGGGGAAAGGGATTTGAGCAGGAGTTCTAATACATTTGTAACACAAGCATATGAACCATGTTGATATTCACAAATGACATATAATTATGTCCCGCACCTGACCCACAAAAAAATATTTTTCCTCACCTTCTTCACCTTCAAACTGCTCATTGCTTAGGTTTTCACCTTATGTTCTACACTCTGCTTGCTTCCATTTTTTCATCTCTTCATGTACCCTCATTTCCACCCTTTAATCTGGTCAAAAATTGATGAACAATCTGAATCGTGGCCACTTCAGGATACCAAACTGCCTCCCCCTCTTGCTGCTTTTGTGCATGCTGGTTCATGCTGAACATAATTGAGGCTCATGCACAACAGACAAGTGCTGCTGCTGCTTGTCTTATCCTGAAGCTGCACTTGAGTCTTTAGTGCTGTTCCTGCAGAGCCTGCTGAAGATATGAGTGGCATATTTAATAATCTCACTTCCTCATACTGATTTCCATTACTGTTCAGTTTTAATGACCACCTAGTTTCATCATGTGCACACAGTAAATACAGGAGCTCTAGATGCAATAGTGTCTGCATGTTTTCTGAATCCCAGGGTACGTTAATTTTAGTAACCAAAAATCAGTGTTATGGATCAGAATATACACCTATTATGCAAGTTCTTCTATCAAATAGTTTAATACAATACCTGGATTGGGTTAGTTATGTTTATGCCTTCTGTTTCTATCTATCAAGTCAAACAATCATGTATCATAGATAACAGACATAGAATACATTTACATTTAATTGGACTTACCATTTTTCCATGCATACAAAGCATACATACATGCATGCATACATTTATAATATAAATTTAAATCAAATACAAATACTTCATTTATGTAACAAAATACTTTTCTTAATTCTGTTTTCCCGATAAGCCCACTGAACACAAGTTTTCTTTTCAACAGTGACCTTGGAGCAGTGTGTGACTTGGTCAGAGTCACACACTAGGCAAACCCTGGGCTACAGGAAGCAATACCATAGCAGCCCATAGCTTTAATCCTCTGTGTTGACTACCAGGTGATTACATTTGGCAACAGTACCTGACAGATAAGCTAATGTTGAAAAGCTGATGTTACACCTGCATCTCCCACAAAATGATCCATGAGGGTGTTTCTTTCCCTGCTTTTTACTTTCATTTCTAAACTGGAAACCTTAATGCTTCTGTTTGAAACATGCATTAAAATATTTCTCCAAAGGTAAAATTGACGGTGAAAGATATTTTAATTTACCCAGTTCAGTTATACTGCTTGTTTAAACTGTTGCTGCATTATATATGTCTGCCTGCTACCTAAATGAAATTGTAAACAGTGTTGTCTCTAGCCTTTACTGCAGCTTTTTTTGCTGTAATTGATATACAAACTGCTGAGAGATGATTTTTACTTGGCATAGAAGGCCATTATTGGATCCCACTCTGAAGGATCATTTGCACATTTGCAAACCAAATATCACCAGAACTCCTAGATCTAAGGATTTGAACTCTGCTTGTGACAGGTATGTATCTCAGGGAATACCCATTCTCTGGAATAGGCTTCCCATCCATGTGAAGCAGATCCCTTCCCTAATCCTATTCGAGTACAACTTGGACCAGTGGATGGGAAATTGGAAATGCACCCCTGCTCTGACACCTATTTCTCTGATAGACAGAGGCAGATATTAAATCATGCCCTAGCTAACATACATACCCTTAAAATAACCTCTAAGGCACAATAACTTGTGGGGTACATTTGGGTTGCATGGCTGGGCTTATAAAGGCCCTAGTAGTCATTAGCCTAGTATACACCTATGAACTAGTTTAGATTATTCCACTGTCTATGTCTGCACTGTGTTTTTGCATTAAATGACTACTGTTATAGGTTATCCTTTGGCCTCAATTTGCCCACTTTGTGACTCTAAGTAATGACCTGTACTGCTAATTATGCCTTTGGGTTGCCCCTGAAAAGGGACACTTGATACCATGAACTTACCCAGTTAACAACATGTATAAAAATGTATTGTTTGCATTCAACGTGTCCACACTGTGTATCTGTAAGTTTCTATTGTCATAACTCATGCCATGACTGAAAAATGTGCCCTGTAGCAGTCTACCTCATCTGGTTAAAACTGAATGAAGTAAAGGAAAATAAATGACTGAAATGTTTACAATGCAAACTGCAATGCCATAAATCTAGTGTTTTATCAATTTCATTCATTCCCCTATATCCATGCTATCCTTTAGCCTGCTCAGGATTATGAGGCAGCTGAAGCCTACCCTGGTAGTAAATAGGCATAAGACAGAGTCCATTGAAGAATGCACATACGCACTTGCTCATATACCTAATGACATGTCTTTGGGATTTGGTAGAAACCTGGCCCACCCAACAAATACTGATGGAACTGAGTGGAGATATAAAGATTCATCAGAGAAGGCCCACAGCCAGGAACTGAAGCAGAACAAAAAAAAAACTGTGAAGTCTTCTGCATATTGTGCTGTCATTCCATGTTTCTTAGGTACAGTAAAAACAAAATGAACACTCCAGCAAAGCTAGAACTTCCATTGAGTGACCTCCAAAACCTCTTGTATCAGAGGCACATGGGATATATGCAAATGATCCTTATGAATATCAGGTGTTTCAGTTAACTGGCGATTCTGAATGCCCATGACTTGTTTAATTGTTTTAATGGACAATTTCAGGCCAATAAAGCCAAACCGCACTAGCACTAGCTGCGGATATGCATACTTTGGCCACAGCTAGTGGGGTTTAGCTTTATTGGCCTGAAATTGTCCATTAAAATGATGAAACAAGTCATGGGCATTCAGAATTGCCAGTTAGCTGAAACACCTGATGTTCATAAGGATCATTTGCATATATCCCACGTGCCTCTGATACAAGAGGTTTGGGAGCTCACTCGATGG
This sequence comes from Protopterus annectens, assembly GCF_019279795.1. Classification (NCBI taxonomy): domain Eukaryota; kingdom Metazoa; phylum Chordata; order Ceratodontiformes; family Protopteridae; genus Protopterus; species Protopterus annectens. The sequence continues at coordinate 671,413,452 of NC_056730.1, read as the reverse complement.
AAGTTCTAGCTTTGCTGGAGTTTTCATTTTGTTTTTACTGATTGGTTTTTCAGTGACCTTCACACTCAGTGTTTTAGTTTGTGCAGTGGCCCTAATGATAATGGACATCAGCTGGGTATAACAGCCCTGTGTTTCTAATACTTAATCAAAAACTCTGCTTGTGCTGTGCTAGGGAGGTTATGACAAGGTTGAAATATGCATATCAATAGCTAGTGGAGGTTGATTTTATTGGCTTGAAATTGTCTGTTAAAATGACAAATCAAGTCATGGGCATTCAGAATTGCCAGTTAGCTGAAGCACCTGATGTTCATAAGAATAATTTGCATATATCCCATGTGCCTCTGATACAAGAGGTTTGGGAGGTCACTCAATGGAAGTTCTGTCTTTGCTGGAGTTTTCATTTTGTTTTTACTGGTTGGTTTTTCAGTGACTTTCTCACTCATTGTTTTAAAATGTTTCTTAGGTATGGAAATAAAATATTACTCCTTTCCAAACTGTTCTAAAACAAATATTGGTCACAAATTTCTTAAGAAAGGCATTTGTCATTGCCCCCCGCCCCAAAAAAAATCAAGTCCAAATTGGGCAAAGACTAGATTTAAATGTGGATTAAGTTTAAAACACTGGCCTTCAGAAATATATGGCCCAGAAGACAATGCATTTAAAAAGGTTTTGCCTGCAGTCATCAGAGCACTCCTGTACTATATTTTCTGATTTTCACAGGATTTGACTGCTACGTGTTCACTATACCCTGTAACCTTGTGGGATGCATTCCCAGGAATTAAGCATCTACATTATTTATAGTTTCACAACATTCAGACCCTGGAACGTGATGGCACACTGCACTCAGCTGTCACCTCAGAAGCAGATCTCTGTGCTGTTTATCACAACGAAGCCCCTCAGATTACAAAAAGAAAATGATAATAAGCACAGGTAGTTTTTTAGTAACTTTGTTAGTATAAATGAGCTTTTCTTTGAACTGGTAGTGCTTGTCTTATAATGAAGATGCTTGTCTAATACCTAGGAACATTCAGTAAGTGCAGTGTTTATGTGTTGTGAAATCCCAATCTCTACCACTGCAGTACCTGATGATAAATAAAGGACTCTAGGCAATTCTAGCTGGCATCAACCTTTTCATCCAGAAAACTGCATCCTGCTCAGTCATTTAAGAGTGTCCTCCAGATTGCATTTGGCTGTGCTTACTTGAGTTTTTCTTTATTTCATTCCCATTAAATTGGGTCTTTGTGGGCTGTGTGCAACCAATACATCCATGCAGACAGTTCCAGGGAAATTCTCTGTCCATCTTTTAACGGAGTTTGTTGGTATCTAACGGCAAGATGTAATGACATACTACCATCAAATGTAACATCAAAATTCAATCTTTTTTAATTTATAAAGAAGGCAATTCTAGATACGTAAAATAAAGGTCAAAGGTACACATGCTGGAACTTGCTAATGCTGTCAACACTGTCAGTAGTTTTGTTTCAAATGATAATGTTTCTTTCATTATGAGAAAACTTGTCTTTACAGCAGACAGTTTTCTCACTACCACTGTCGTAAAAGGCTATGTGCAGAGCAGCAGCTGCCAGTACTACAAAACAATTTCCATGTAACTTTTGCATTCACCCTTCCAAAGCAGCCATCTTATTTCACAAAGAAGAAATAAATTATGGGCCTTACTGCTAATTACAGCAGTGCTATAAACATATGTTACTTCATGCCTTATGACTTGTCAGCCATTCTCTAATTGAATTAATAAGGTCCATAAGTTCATTGATGAATAAGGCATACTATATTTAGCAGACTGAAGAAATCAGCCAGAATCTACAAGATTTTGGTGGCCACAACTCCAGACTGTCTCTTTTAGTAAGTACTTGTTAAGAGGAGTTGTGCACATTCAGAATGCTTCCATTCACAGACAGGTTAGTCTTCCTTTTACTCTGTTCAGTAACTGAACTTATTACACATCTGCTTCTCTTTACTCAGTTGCCTACAATTCTAATCCAATGTAACGGGTAGTTAGCATACACTAAGTATCCCCCCTTGCCTTAATATAGTTCATAAGTGTACTGAAGTTTGGCCTTTCTAATGGATACTTTCCCTTCTTACCATCTATGGACACCTGTTGTATCATTGTTTGAGGCAATTACCCTTCAGTCAAAATGGAAGGTAGCAAAGCTTGATGGAAAAGCTATATCAGTCTTGCTGTGAAAAGTTGTAACTCCCTGTATAAACCCAAAGCTACTTTAGATAACAGAACTCACAGGTTAATGCTACATATGCACAAAACTCTCTGATCTTACTATAGCTTAATAGAATCGCTTCTTCATGTACAGAAATGAGATTTTTATGAAAACAATAGTTAATTTTTCACTTACATTGTTCATTTTCTCTAATATGTATACTTTTATCATTTCTCAGCTGGTAGCAGCATTGCTATATTGGTCTCAGTTCACTTCAGTATTATTATTATTATTATTTTTTTATCATTATTATTATTATTATTATTATTATTGTGTTAAACCATATTATACCATGCCATGCATGCTGATTGGCTAATCCAACCAGCGTGCACATAGTAAATCCTACAAGAAACAACGCGCTAAATATCATGCCAGCAAATAAACAGTAAAGTAAAGTAAATCTAATACCCAAAACACACAACAATTTAACGAAAACACAGAAAACTAACCAATTTCCATACTACACTCCTCATTCCCTCACCTAACACTAAAAATAAAAAGTCATGCAGTCACAAATACATCACACACACTACATAACCACCACTTATAACACAATAAAACCAAGCATTCTCATAAAACCATTCACTTACCTATATTCCCTACAATACCTATACACAGACAACTCCAAAATGTACATACTAAAACACACCACACATCCAAGTCAAAACACACACCATACCGAACGTCCACATCAGCATACATCTAATAAAAGCACACCACCATCTAGTGACCAAATAGTAAAAGTACATATTTAAAAAAAAATAATACAAATTAAAACTACACCACATTTCAACATACCTATAACTACTAAAACATAACTACACGTTATAAACTTCTACACTGCTTAAACTATATTATACCAAGCACCACCTAGCCCTTTCCTAACATTTCCTGAAAAACTAAAAAATAACATGTATTTAAATTAAAACAGAAATAAACAATAAACACAAACTGAAAGTGTGGATTATTTTATCTCACAAAAAGTGGAATAATACAAAAAAAAGCAAACAAAAACATAAATAACAACAACACAAACATAATACAAAACAAACTAACACCATGGTATAATAGCAATAACCCACTTCTGGGGTAATGCTGGATTTACCCATCGTTGTCTTCTTGGTCCCTCGGCTTCACCTCGGACCAAACCACGCCAACCGTGGGTATCCAGCATTACCCACACCCAGGCGTGGGTTATTGCTATATTACAGACTGGTATGGCTTCAAATTGGCTGTACCTAGTACACTACATTCACACTATGTACTCTAGCAGTTCAGTACATGGTATTAAGCAAGGTGCAATACCCTGAGCACTGACTTCATAGCATTCCTTTGCCCTTCACATTAACCTGTGCTCTTTTTTACCCTAAGACACATTACTATATTACTAAGGGAGCAGTTACAGTGCCTGTTTATCTCAAATTTCCAAGCATGTACATATGGTGGTATGTAATTCCTAAGTCTACAGTAAATACACTGTGCCTAAAAATATAACTTTGCTTTAAAGTGCCATGCTAAAGCTTTTCTCTCAAGGCTGAAAAAAGCCTTTACTTATTTATTATACAGCTGTCCTCTGAAGAGAATGCTCTTTCCCTAATTACACATGCTTTCTTGTGCCATATATTGTTGTCTATTACTATGCGAAGCTGAGTTTATCCTTGGAACATAGGTTGTGGTGCTCTTACCACAAGTAGGTACACATTGTCTTATATTGTGCTGCACTGTTTAAGAATGAGCAATGTAGCTATTTCCTGCAGTACTGTACACATAGTTATATGCTTTCACAATTATACCTTTGTGACTATGTTTTGTCATCTTTAACACTGCTTTAGTTAATATTGACAAGCATACTTAGGAAAAGTTTGTGCTGTACTACATTCTGGTGTCCACATTGAGACATTTCTTCCATTTTAAATATCATTTAGCTTCCTTAAGAAACTACACCTTGTGTAGTTCTTCTGTCAACTATACTAAATACTGTACTATGTAATAGTCATGCCTTTGTATTACACCCGAACAACTGCCACATGCAGTAGTCTTAGTCTGCACCTTATGGAAACCAGAAATTGCTGGTACTATCAATGTTTTAGGCAACTTTTGGACCATTCACTTATTGAATATACTTCTGTTAAGCAATTCCATTTCACATGGGCAGACTTCACAAGAGCGACCATCCCTGTGGTATGACAAAAATGTGCTTGTCCTTCTAATACTCTGCACTGTAGTGAAACATCTTATTCATGACCACTCACTCCCCTTTCAGACCTCAGCTATTCTGATGTAATTTTAAGTTAGCATGGTACTCTGCTACCATAAGTAGCAATTCAGAGACACATCACCTCCAATGATATCTGGGCAATAACACTGTGCTCAGTAGCAAGTAGTCAGCAATTTAGAGATATGAGAAAGCCGCACTGAGCAGCATTTCATTAGCATCCCATTATCATGTCCCTGAGTGGAACACTAGTGTGATTAGAGCTAACAATGGTAGTGTTCTCCCTATCAACTCATTCAACATAGTTTTACAAGTAAAATAGAAACAAACAGGACAAGCGACCAGGGAGTAAGTGCTCCTTACGCTATGTAAAATATCTAGTCCAAAATCAGAAAGCACAGGAGCACTCCAATACTGATCAAGCGACTGTATCCACGACTCCTAAATATGAATATGAGTCCTAAAAACAGAATTCAGCTCAGAAGAAAAATCCAAATTTATTATAAATATATAGGTTAGCGCTTTCACCCTGATGATGTTAAATTAACAATATAGTGAGGGGACAAGCTATATGTGCATCAAGTTTAAATCCAACTGATGCAGGGTTTGAACGAGAAATATCTCTTTTACGTAAGAGGCTAGTGAGTAGATCCTATGGTTTGACAGAGATCACTACAGGTATTGAGGGGGTCCATATGTTAAGAGAAAATATTGCACGTCCTTACTTTTCACATTGGAGGGGGTTTGTTGGTACTCCACAGGAAGATCGCTTGGATACATGAAACTCTACATTCAGGGTTTCCCTGAACTATACATAAGATATAGGTTATGTTAGGGATGTTTTTTATAGAAATTGGGGGGTTTTATTGGTGGATCTGCAATTGAAGGAAATAGTAGGTGTGAAACCTCATTTTGTGTATAGGAATAGATTGAACTTACGGAGATTGTTGTGCTATCCTAGTGGTCGAATTACAACGTATGACAATTCTTTATCAGTGGGCACGAGACCATGTAACAGATGTAATTTTTGTGAGCTTGTTTGTGGTGATCCATACTTCATACATCCTGTTACACTTAGATGATTTGAGTTCAATACAGTGGCCACTTGCGATGCACAACATGTAGTTTATTTGGCTAAGTGCATGGCCTGTAGTGTGTTCTATATAGGTAAAAGGATAGGCGTTTACAGGAGACGATCAGGGAACATCTATACAATATAAGTATACAATCCCCCAATAATGCTCTATCCAAACATGTACTTTGTACTAATTAACAGCACAGTTTCAGGTTTCAGGTTCTACAGGTGAACATACCCAGTCTCAGAGGAGTGGATGTGAGGAATTATACAGAAAGAATAGAAGCCCGATGGATTATTAGGTTATAGTTTTATAGTTTCATAGTATAGTACTAGGCTATCTGCCCTGGGGCATTTGTAAGCCTAGTCATAGTGATGTGGCTTTTGCCACCCCATGAAATGGTACAAAAAATGTACAGAATAAATTTAGAATACTGTGCCTCTGTCTGGTAGTGACACAATGAAGGTCCCCTTATATAATAGAATTAGTTTACTGTGCCCCTGTCTAGCAGTGACACAGATGTGACCCCTGGGGTAAACTTACGATCTCCCATCCACTCATCAAGATTTCTCTTGAAGAGAGTCAGTGAGGGGCTCTGCCTAATACGAACTGGGATCTTGTTCCAAAGCATGGGAAGCCTCTGGGTTATGAATCTATCCCTCCAGCATGTCCTATTCATACTTGTGCCGAGGTTTAAGTCTTTAGCTCTCGTGGTCCTGATGGATTTGGATTTTTTGAGGTGGAGCATGTCCATCAGATCCTGATTGGACATGGCCTTGTACGTCAGGCAGAGATCACCTCTGAGCAGGCGGTATGCTACTGAATGCAGCTGAAGTTTCTTTAGTCTGGCAGAATAAGACATATGTTGGAGACCCTTGATCCTCTTGGTGAGGTACTTTTGTGGTCTCTCCAGCTGTTGCAAATGCCGGGTGAGGTACATACCAAATGGGGCATTGTACTCAATCATGGGTCTGATGAGGGAGGAGTATAGGGGTACAATGACATCCTTGGATCTGGATGTGAACCCCTTCATGATGAGGTGTGCAAGGTAGAATGTTTTTCTAACCACTTTGGCAACGTGGGTGTCAAATGAGAGGTCGCTGTTGACTTGGGTCCCTAGGTCTCTGATTACTTTTTCCGTACTCAGTGGGTTGCTGTCTATGTGATAATTTGTGGGTACTTTGTTTTTCCCAAAGGGGATGACTATACATTTTTTGGCATTTAGTTTAAGGCCGTGACTCCGGCATCAGTTGTCCGTTTCTGTGAGGCCTTTTTGTAGGATGTATGTGTCCGCTGGTGTATCAACTATGATGCCTAATTTGCAGTCATCTGCAAACTTTGTCAGCCACAGCCCTCCCATGTTTGCTTTAACATCTGAGAAATAAATGCCGAACAAGAGGGGTCCCAGGACAGACCCCTGTGGGACACCACTTGTGACTGGCTTTGAGTCTGACATTGCTCCAGCGATTTTAACTTTATGGGTTCTGTCCTTTAGCCAGTTTGCAACCCATCTAGTGACATAAGGGTTTACGTTTAAGCTGTTGAGCTTATCTATGATGCCTGAGTGGGGTATTGTGTTGAAGGCCTTAGCCAAGTCCAGGTAGGCTGTATGGACTGCTTTGCCCTCATCAATGGCTCTAGTGACTGTTTCGAAAAAGTCTACCAGGTCCTATGGGATACAGCCCCTCCTCACTTAACTGGTTTCTTAGTTAAATCACTAATAGCTCCTAGGTAGTGAAATACCAAGACAATTTCTTCTCTTTTGTTCCTATATCCATTGGAGTCTCACCAGGCTCCATCCTAGGATCACTGCTGTGTAAGTTATTAATGACCTAAACACAGCAATCTAAGAGCCACTGTGGTACAATAATGCCAATGAATCCACTCTAATATGTGCTGCTAGGACACTACCCATGCTCCAAACACTCACCCAGAAATCCTTCTCCTCTATAGAAGCTTATATATACAAGTGCATTAAGTATATATATTTATTTATTTCATATACAGGAAGAAGTAAAAGGGAAACATGAAGAAATTCCTTTCCTTTTGTCCTGTATTTCACAATGTGTATGGCACTTAGAGAGACTTTTACAATTATGATAGTGAGCTCACTACAATTCCCATACAAGTCTGTGTAAGTGAAAGCTTGCATATTGTGAACTCACTTGGCTCAACGAGTACAGGGTGTCCTTCATGAAAACAACAAGAGGAGCCAGCATCAAACCAGACACATGAGCAAATCCTTTATTTGAGAAAGAGTGTTCTCGCACCAGTTTCGGCACTAAGCCTTCATCAGTGACAATGCAAATAACAGTAAACACTGTTTATATACTAGTACGTGCTCATTTCCTGTGACATCACATTCCAAAAAAATGTTAAAGCTGTATTACAATTTGTCATTAAAACCTGGTGTAAAAAGTGCACCTAGCCTAACAATCCATCTGGTTTCTTTGTAATTTAATAGAGAGTGCCAACCACTCTTACATTTCCTGTCACCCTGTACCTTATCTATTATAGTAAATCTGAATCTGGCAGTGGAGTGCATCTGGCAGTGCCTATACAAGGCACTTGTAATACGTTTATTACGAATGTCACTCATGTGTTCGGATATTCTCAAACGTAAGGGTCTGGAAGTTTGTCCCACATAAAATCATGGACAAGTACAACTGGCCAAATAAATGACCTAATCTGATCCGCAATTGGCATAGAAGTTGATGTCATATACTTGACCTGTGTTTTGACTTGAAAACCATTTTAGTTTTACAGATATATTGACATGACGAGCAATGCCCAAAAGGGAAAGACCCCACTAGTTTCTCCCCTGTGATGGTTAATTGGCCCATGTGTCTCTTATTCATTCCATGACGTTTATAGTATGAAAAGTAAGAACCCATTGTCTTACCCCTACGAAAAGAGAACTGACAATGTTCTAGCAATATCTGACCCAATTCCTCATTAGCCAATAATATGTTCCAATGTTTACTAACCACATTCCTTAACAAATTAATATTACGACCATAAGTGGTCGTTAATCTCAATGTATTGGATTCCTTACACTTATCCTTCTTCTTGTACGTTAATAATTCAGACCTGGTCTGTTTAGAAGCCCACTCCCTGGCTGTCACAATGTCCCCCATTCTGTAACCTCTGTTCAGAAATCTGCAAGTGAGATCATCCCTGGAGCTGTTGAAATCTTCCTTGTATGAGCAAATCCTTATAATTCTTAGGAATTGGGATTTAGGACTATTTCTAACTGTGTGTGTGGGATGAAGACTGGAAACATACAACAAATTATTATATTGGAGTTACTTTCTATATACTAAAGTGTGCAAGGTGTGATCAGGTTCCCTCACAACCTTAACATCTAAATAGTTGATTTCCTTATGACTATAAGAAAGTGAGAATTCAATACCCCATTTGTTGTCATCCAAATAATGCTCAAACTCCCTTAGATATTCAATATCCGCACACCACACCATGCAACAGTCATCCAGGAATCTCCTCCAAATATCAGTCTCTGGCAAGTAAATGTTATGGGCTTCATTATAGATCAATTCTTCCTCTATAAAACCCATGAACAGATCTGCATAAATGGGTGAAAATTAAGCCCGCATGGCTGTTCCCTGGATTTGCCAATAACAGCTTCCTTGGAAATAGATTACATTCTAAGTAAGAACATGCTCAACCATACAAATGAGAAGTGTGTTGAACCCTGATGTATATAAACCAACTCTATTCAACCAATAATCCAACGCTTGCAGTCCTGCCCAGTCTGGTATACTGGTATATAGGGATTTCACATCAAGAGTGCACATAAACCAATTGGATTCAAATTGAGAATCTGATACAGTTTATAGTAATTGTTTAGTGTCCTTAATTCTGGTCCAAATGAACAGTAATAAGGGCTATAAATATTGGGTCAGATATGCCGACAAAGATTCTGTCAAAGATCCAATACCAGAGACTATGGGTCTACCTGGGGGTTGGTCTAAACCCTTGTGGATTTTTGGCAATAAATATAGATACTGTTTGCCTGGATCCTTCACAGTAAGATGTGAGAAAATAGTCTTATTGATAATGCCTTCCTCCACTGCTTCCTGTAGAAACTTGTCAATGTCTGTCTTAAAACTGGGAGCGGGGTCAGTGGACATACGCTTATAGTGCTGAGGGTTAGACAACTGTCTATTTCCCTCTGCCCAATAGTAATTGGAATCTATAAGCACCACTGCCCCTCCCTTATCCGCAGGAAGAATGACAATATCTTAATGGGCACACAGCTCTCTAAGGGCCTTTTGTTCACCTGATGAAAGATTATGTCTAAACATTTGTGCTGAACATAGTTTGTAATATAAATCTTTGAGAACCACCTGTTGAAAGATCCCTACATTTTTGTTCATAGGTGGTGTAAAACTTGACTTGTGAAATCTGAATTCTGTAGATCTTTGAGAATCCAACCCAGAACCAAAAAACAGCTTAAGATTAACATTTCTATAGGGGCGGCTCATGCTATAGGACTGCAGGACTGCAGCCCTCCCACCTAGAAAAACCAAAAGAAAAAAACTGTGAAACAAGAAAACAAACAAAAAATCACGAGTCCCGACTCCTCCGCGCATGCGTGGACACATTGGGGAACTCAGACTGCCTTTGTCAGCAGTCTGGATACAGACAAAGAGATACCAAGGAATCTGTATGGTGATGACTGCACAGAACAGAGGAGCTCTGGACTGCTTCAGCTGCAGGCAGAACCAATGAGGACTGAGGGGTGAGCTCTAGCAGGGATTTCACTGCTGCACAGGCTTCGTTCGTGACTTGTACTGCTGCTTCATGAAACAGCTGAACACATGTAGGTGTGGAAACAATCGCTGGCTGGATACATTTGTGTGTAAAGGCTTCATGACTTGGATTATACTGCTGGACACATTTTTTATAGCAGGTAGGTGTGGAAACGGTCAGTCGGTGTGTGTGTGTGTGTGTGTGTGTGTGTGTGTGTGTGTGTGTGTGTGTGTGTGAAATGCCCCAGTTGCTATATACTGGTGGCTAGAGAGAACAAATGGCAATAGGCAGAGATACTCAGGCTTGAACCCTCTACATTGGATGCAGGTGGCAAGGACCTGAATTCCCTATCCACCACCATTTGTAAAAAAAATTGCAGATTTTTGCCTCATATTTGTTCTGTTCCTCATAAAATCTGTGTTTTCTGTATCTACATTTTTCCTTGCAAAGCCTGTAGTGCAGTAGTGCACTGGTAGCATTGCTGCCTGACAGCTACAGGTTCTCTGGTTTGATTCTTGGCTGGGGTGCCTTCTGTGTGAAGTCTGCATGTCCTCCCATCTTACAAAGATATGTCTGGAGTTTCTCCCTGCTCTACTGAAAATTGTCTTTTGTTCCAAGTCAGACTAGTTTCCTGGTTAAATGTTTAAAAATAACAGGCATTTGAATTTCAGACTTCATATTCTTCAGAAAGTACATGGTAACACAAAACTGTTTATTCTAGTAGTTGTCTAAGTTTATAACATGGATATTTGAAATGTGTCCCTATTTTTGGGACTGTATTCCCTCATTATTGGCTTCGTCCAGGTATTTTGTGCTAAGGTTGAGAGCTATCTATGGTGAGAACTGAATTCACTGAATGTTTGGGGGCTGTATTCCCCCAATATTGGCTTTGTTCAGGTGTTTTGTGCTAAGAGGTTGACAGCTATGGTGAGAAATGAATTCACTAAATGGTAGCTATTTGAGTTTGTCTTCCTCTCTTTCACAAAACAGCTGATTTGGCATAGTGGTATGTTTCTCTGACTGTTTTGCACACGGTCCCCTGGGTTAAAGATGTGGCAGTGAAATGTATGGTGGTAATACAGCATTTTATTATAGCAACTTTCCAACATTATACAAGCAATGTTTAAAATGTGTCCCTGGTTTTTGGGCTTTTTGTCCCCCCCCCAACAAATTTTGGCTTTTTCCAGATTTCTTGTGCTGCAAAGTTCAGAGATACAACTGTGTGTCAAGTAGATTTTAAAAGGAGCTGAGAGCTGCAGGGGAACAAAACTTTAGTGCTGCTTATTCTGAGTCTGCTTGCATTGTTAATAGCACAACAGGTAATGTACTTGCTTTTGATGCAGAAGGCTGTGGGTTCTACTCTCTCAGTAGATAGATGCATTGCTGATACTGTACTGTGTTGTAAAGGGGGTGGATGCTGCAGTCCTTTTTGGCAACGATACCTAGAGTAGTAACTATGAACCTGTTATCAGTTTGCCATACAGTCTCTATTGCGATATTACTAGCTTATCATTTTTTTTAATGCATGCAACATAGGCAATTTATTCCTCAAGGGCAACAGGCACTTTATTTGTAGATGAATAAACAATGACATATAAAGTTGTTTGCTAGCAGCAACCTCTTCATTGTTACAGATTTCTTTAATGTGGAATTATTTAGATGACTTTTACTACTTCAGAGATTGTGCATATTTACAGATACTGGTGGACTGTAGAAGGTTGAGTAGACTTTTATGATGGAAATGTTCTGAATTGGGTAGTTTTGTCATTGGTGCATGCATTTTGTTTCATTGTTTACTGGAAAAATGTTCAAAAGAATACATTTAAAATGCCCTCTAACAACTGTACTGTATTGTACAAGGAATACAATTTAATACAATCGGGAAGGTGTATCAATGAGCATGTGTATATTTCATGTTCAAGGGGCCTATGATTTGAAAACAGCCCAAAGTTAATCTTTATCTGCCACTGGCAAAATGTATTTTCTTTGAATGTGGGTTTCAATGCTGTTTCAATGCATGTGAGTTTCAAGGGCAGAGAAGTTTCAATGCTAAGTCTGTTTTCATTGTGAGACTGCATTGCTTTGTTTAGCAGATATCTATTGGGGTTTGTGCTGTAAAAATGCAAAATAAAACTTTCAAATGAAATCCAAATCATCGCAGAAGTAAAGCAGTGTGCACATTACAGTGTTTATGGTAAATGGGGCAAAATAACCAAGGAATGGGACATTGGAATGGTTGCAGGGGGAGAGGCTCCAATCGACCATGATTTTGAGAGGGGAAGGACAGCAAACTCAGACAGCCCCGGTTGAACTATACCTCTCAGCTGTCCATATTTTTGCAGAATGAATAGATATTTGCTTCTTATTTTTGGTTTGTTCCTCATAAAATGTGTGGTTTTCTGGCAAATCATTTAGGAATGAAGTCACTAAATGACAGACATTGAGTTTGACGTCATAACCTTCAGAAAAATGTATGCTAAAGCAGAACCTGTTATCCTATCAACTGTCTTAAGTTTATACAAGAGCAAATTTTAGTAGTGTTTGTATGTTTTCCCAATATATTTGGCCTTGTCCAGATTTCCTGCATTAACAGGTTGAGAGGTACGTGCAAATAAATTGCTTTATAGAATTAGGCATATCCAAACCTCTCAACTGTACCCAATTTTGGCTCAAAATGTTGCTCTTCCCCTAATAATCCCTCTGCAAAATGGCAATTTTGCAAGAAAACATGGAGGGTTTACAATTAATAAATAACTGTAATAATCAGTTATAGATTACTTTTATTTCAGAAATGCATGTAGATTCTTTTATTTTGTCAGCTGCTCAAGTTAGCAGTACTAATATTAAAAAGTGTCCCTTCTTTGACAGGTTCCCAGCTGTATTGTGTGGCTATTTTATATTTTTGCATCACATTTTTGGTTCATTTTTCATAAAATTGTGTTTTTTTGGCAAATTAGTGGCAAATCATTAAAGACTGAAGTTAGAAAATAATGAAAGACATTTGAGTTTCACATTTCGTACCTTTCAAAAAATTCATACTAATGCAAGACCTACTATTCTATTATCTTTCTAAGTTTATAAGAGCAATATTTAAAAATTGTCCTTATTTTTGGGCCTTTGTCCCACTTTTATGTATGGCTTTGTCCAGATTTCTTGCTCTGAGGTTGAGAGGTATGACAAATGTGTCAGGGCCATCGCAGTCAGCCAGAGACATTTCAAATTGTGACAAACTTATTGCACCCCACTCCCCCATGTAATGACTCTGGATATGTTCAAGCAAGGCAAGGAGCTGTTATGCAGTGTAAATGTGCAGACTATCCCCCCCATCCAAGGTAAACACAAGTACTACAGTGGCTTTTCATCTGTCATTGATTTTGCAGAATGTTCTGGTTTCTGTCATATTTTTATACTGTTGATTTATGCTTATTATTATTCAGAAAGTGCCTTTTGCTCTTTGTTTAAGTAGCAGTGCTTTAATGACCATCAGGTAAGCTTGTCTGATATTGTAAGATGCAAGTAAGTTTTAATAAGCAGTATTGCCAACACTGGAAGCCTTTCTGTTGTTGCCATGCAGAGAATACTTGCATAACTAGATAACGTATAAGCCTTGGGTATTGAAATGCATATGACAGTATTTGTAATAAAGGACAGGATTTCATTATGTTAAGCTCATTACAGGCTTTACCTGCAAACTAAACAGAATGCCAATCTATCATGTGTGGTCCATATCCTGTGCAGTAATCCTTTAAGCAATATATGTTGAGCTTGTTTCTTGTTTGCTTTTCATTTTTTTACTTTGATCATGTTTTCCCCATGAAACAAGTAGATAGTTGTTGTCAGGCAGCAGGTCTTTTTTGGATAAGAAACATTTTTACAAGTGGGGGTATCACAGAGAAAACCGGTCTGAGAACTCTCTTTCTCAAATAAAGGATTTGCTAAAGTGTCTGGTTTGGTGTTGACTCCTCTTGTTGTTTATATCTCCATTTTGCCATTGCACCTGCCATACCTGCAAGCTGCTGAATTGTAAAGACTGTTAGGTGTTCTGGCTTGCTGTTGGCTCAGATGCTTTTTTGTAGCCATTTTTGGCATTAGAGGGATTTATTCCACATAGGGATTGTTTGTGGTCCGTATATTGCAAGAAAATAAAATAGTGTAAGAAATAGAGAGTTTCATCATCTTTCAGTGTTTTTTAAAAAAAAAGGTCTCATACCTTTTATACTTTTGTGTTTTAAACTGTGACATTCGCGTTCATTTGTGCTTTAACTATCAATCGAAGAGGGATCACTCGGTTGGGCCCTGGATATGTACTGGGACTTTTTTTGTATTCTTATCAAAAGAATGAAAGGTAATCCTGCATTCTGTTGTGAGGGGATAACATCTACTAGAAGGTGGTGTTTATTGAACCGAGTATTTGGTTGGGCCTTGGACATGTACTGGGACTTTTTTGTATTTTCATTATAAGAATGAACGGCAAATCTGCATTTAGTTGCGAGGGGGTAACATCTACAAGAAGGTGGCGTTTATTGAATCGAGTATTTGGTTGGGCCCTGGACATGTGTTGGGACTTTCTTATATGATATCTAAAAGAACAAATGGTAAGACTGTATTTTGCTGCAAGGGGGTAACAGCTACACAAAGGTGGTGTTTATCGAAAGTCAAGAGATGAAAAACTTGTTTGTTTTTTTGAAAATTTAATAACCGTAATATCTACGTGAAGACTGTATTATGCCGACATTGAGAGATTAGCAACACTAAGAGACGGAGAGCATTTTTTCTTTTTGACATTTAATAATTGATGAACATTGACCTATTTCACTCTGTATATGGCTTAAGTTTTTTTAGTGGAAGTACATTGGCCATAGGGACACTGTATTCGGATTTAGGACACAGTAATAATAGGGTTTATGGAATAATTTTTGTACATGATTGGGGCTTAGTATGACATTTGAGTCCAGTTTTTCAATTGAAAGTGCATTAATGATTGGGGTCTTCTGTTCGGGTTAAAGATACAGCATTACCGTAGCCCATGGAACATTGTTTGCTGAACTTCTAACAGGATTGAGGCCTGGTACATGGACCGAGTGTAATTACACTGGGTTATGGTGGAACAGAATTTATGCAACAAACCATTTATTTTCATTTTTCAAATCTAAAGGTTTCAGTATGCATTTTTGTGCTTTTTGGTGATATTAACAACTACATATAAGCAAACGTTGGGCTTTATTCATCGGAAGGGATGGTGAAGCTTGATTGATTATGGATATTGCATTTGTCAACTTAAGACTATATTTTCCTTATGAGCAATACTTGGGTTTGATCTGTTTTTGTACTACAATTGCGAACTCTATATTAACAATCAGCATATGATTTTTGTGATTTAAAATATTTTCACAGATTATGAGATGTATTTGGACATCTAGCATGTGCAAGTACTGAATATTGTCTCAATGTATTTGTTGCAACATCAGAGAGACAGGATATGCTGATAATTTTCTTATCTTTATCAAGTATAGGGCACTAAATATGCATCATTATCATTTGGATAATTAGGTTTAACAATCGGAAGTAATGGTTGGGACTAACAGTTTAAGATGAAATTAATTGTGGGAGACCAAGCAAATGTTTTGATACCATTTGGCATGACAATTCATATTGAATGTTCTACTGATAGTTTGTTAGTGTAGATTTCACTTTTTTGATACTCTCATTGACGTATGGAATGAGGGAATGTGATCACATATAAAATTGGATTTATAGGATCATAGGAAGCACTGGTTTCATGTAACACAACAAGAAACATTTTTTTTGTGATTACATGTCTATTGATAGGCATTAAGATGCATTTTGCTTGTACTTAGGAATTTGGGTCTATAATTATTTTTTGGGGAATAGCATGTAACATGTGACATTTTTGAGTGGAGGTTGTGACTGGAACCATTGTCTTCAGGATTCATTTTAGTTTAGTTTGTAAACACAAATAATTTTGGAATACCCATTTACATTCAGCATTGTGTGAGTGGAATTGGGGTCTTTTTCTGAATGATAAGAGTTCAGAGGTGTTTGGGCGTCAGATAGGTTTGCATATATATTTCACATATATATATATATCCTATATTATAGTATCTTATTCCCGATTTATATTGGGGTCATTTATTGAGAAAAAAATCTTTTTTCAAGGCCATTGGGTCTGGTGGAATCTCTCACCTGGCTGGTGTTTGTGGCTGTCTACCTGTATTTTTTATTTTGTGGGCCTTGCACACCAATAATTGTGTAGGCTTAATAAGTTTTTTTGACCTGGCTGAACAAGATTGGGATTGAATAACCATAGCAGTGTATGGTCATGGCTCTAAATACCATTTTACATAGTTTATGTGCAGATAAAAATGACATTCAGGTCTTTGGCCTTAAATGGTGTCATGATGGAACTATGGCTGAAGGTAATGTTGATCCAGTTGACAACTGTGACACACTGTTCTTTAAGCTGGGCAAATCTATGAAGACTTTACATACAAATATATGGCATCTTAAACTTTTTTGGGCCTACCAAAATCAGAATATCACTCCCAAAGGATTAAGAGTGAAGATTCAACCTCTGATGGGTAAGATAGATGATTTGTTAATTCAGGATTGGTGCAAGGCCCAACAGAATGCCTCCTTGGCTTTTGTTAATGTATTAACCTCATATTATGAACGTATCATAGAGGAAAACATTGAAGATGTTAAGAGAGCGAGTGAGGGGGTTAAAAAATATGAGGGGCAGCCACACTACATCAGTTGACTTTCTAAGGACCTTCTGGCTTTCAAAAGTCAGGTTAAGGAGAAAAAATTAATATATTAATTGACATACCAGTGTGCACCTGACAGTGCAGCATGTGGAAATTGCTATTAATTATGAATGTGTCCTAAATATGTGATTTCTTCAGTTTTTGTATCAATTGGTGTATCAACAGCAACACTACTGGCACTGTAATGTAACTTGCATTACCTGATCTCACCACCTCTCACTTTTATTTTGAATATGCACTGCATGCATCCCTTATGACACATTGCAATATGACATGAGCCTTTATATATTTGGGTGCATACACAGTTATATAGATATATTGGCATACTATGTGTCCTTAATATATATGTGCTGCCTTTGATGCTTATGTCTTGGAAATACATTACTAATCTGAGTGTCTACAAATGTTAAACTTACTTGCTGTGTGGGAGTCACAGCATTGTATTTGTGATACAGAGCTTCATAGTGTAGTTAGAATGCCATGGTAAGTGGCTGGGATTCATACATCATATCCTTCATAACATGTAGTGATATCTAAAACATGTGTAAACAGTGTGTCATAAGCATTCATTGTCAGTAAGTAGCAGGTTTCAGTACACATGTTGCTGTTCCACTTAGAGATACCCCAGGATTCAATAAAGGGATTTCTCTGTGCCAGAATAGTGCAGCAGCTTCTGCATGGAATATGGCCGCCAAGCGATTCAGTAAACAAGGCTGGGGGTGTCCACAAGCCTGGTAGCACTATTCTGGCATGGACACCACTGAATAATGCTAATTACCTCATTTGCTGGTGAAAGCTATGCCAATGAGGTGAATAAGTGATTCAGTAAGCAGGCAGGCATCCGTGCCAGAACAGTGTCCATTGCAGAAATGTATTCATTTACTGACCGTGTACATTTCTGCAAAAATCAAAACAGGGGCATGACAGCTCAAAGTAAAGCACATATTATAATCATTATACATGCCAATGGCCAAATATATGGCCATTACCATGGAAAAGAGTTGCAAAATTATAAACGATTTACCTTTACATCATCGATCCCAATAAGGGCGAAATGGTGTCCGTGAATACCGAAGTGCGAACGTCTCCAACGTCGAATTCCACATAAGAGAACGGCAAAACCTCTCCCCTTTTTGACCCATGGTAGCACTGGTGTGGAGGTGTGACACAGCCGGAAATGTCGAAATTCAACATAATTTCGACATTTAAAATTGTTCGTGGTTTCGTTTCACTTAAATGGTTCGATTAAGTGGCCGGTTGATCATGTGTGATCAATGTTATAAAGGTAAACCATTATAAACATCAAAGTTTTTTTTTTTTGGCTGATTTTGGCCATTTAAGTGTAGCACAGCAGCGCGCAAATGAGATCATGCCAAAAATAACAAAAAAATGTGAAAAGACAATTTTTAGTCAAATCTGCATTTTGCCATTATAGTGGGTAGCATGCAGAATCAAAACAATAGCAGGTAACACTGATTGCTAAGTGGAAAGGCTCTGGTGTAGTAGTGTAACAAGGGACTAAGGCAGTGGGGTACGCAAATGAGCAACATTTACTGAATCACAAAATGGGAGATTATTGTCTGGCTTCACCTAACTGTGAAGGAGCTATAAGGCAGTGGTGTAAGCAGGAGAAGCAGCTGACTTGGAAAGGGGGTGAGTCATGCTTGGTGTAAGCACATTGCAGCTCCACGGCTTCCATTTGAGCTTAGCTAAGCACAGCTAAGCAAGGGGTGTGTCTGAAACTGCATTTACTTATTCCATGAAATGGAGAGTGTGTTCGCATTCAGGGGAGGGCCATTTCTGCTTAAAAGTGTTTACTTTAGCTAAACGGGTTTGTGAGGTGTGATCTGGCTCTTAAACAAAACAAAACAAAAACCCTGGAAATAGCAGAACTGTTTATATCTGGGCAGTAGGTTTGTGTGACATGCCATGGGGCATAAAAGGGGCAGAAATGTGAAGGAAAAAAAAAGAAAAAAATGAGAAATAGCATAAAAGCAATATAGCTGGCCGGTGGAATGCATCATTGTCAGCCAATCATATATGCAGCACCTGCAGCACAACACTATAAACTATGCAAACACCTGTCAGTCTGTTTTTTCCCAAAAACTCTCCACCATTGGTGTACACACTCAGGGGAATTTTAACCAACAAAATGTTAGAGGCTGCTGTTGCTTTGATACATCAGTATGTGCTAGAGGCTGAGGGTGGTGAGGAGGACAATGCTGACATCCACCCCAGACTGAGGAGGAGGACAAGAGTGTTCAGACCCAGGGTAACCTACCAGGAACTACATGATCTGGAGATAGTACAGCACTACAGGGTGGACAGGGACATACTTCAGCAACTCATCGAGTTGTGCCGGCCTCACCTCAGACTCAGAGCCAACAGAGGGGAACACATCCCAGTGGATACCAAGGTATGTGTAGCCTTAAGAATACTAGCTACAGGTACTTTCCAAAGACCTACTAAGGACATGATGGGGGTCTCACAGGCATCTGCATCCAGGGTACTCCATCAGTTCCTAGATGCCATGCTACCACATACCGGTGAGCACATTTATTTCTCCAGCACCCATGAGGAGAGAACCAGGTGCCTCTTCCACCATATAGCACACTACCCAGAGGTACTGGGTGCCATAGACTGCACGCATATCCACAGCAAAGCACCACCCAGTGAGCAGGGTAGGGTCTACCTAAACTGCAAGTGCTTTCACTTCATCAACTGCCAGGTCATGTGCAATGCCCAGGGCATTATCATTAATGTGTGTGCTGGAAGCCCTGGAAGTCATCACGACTCCCACATCTGGCATTCCTCACAGCTGTATCAGGGTTTTGCCAGGGGGGAACATCCTGTGTGGCCATCTAGTGGAGGATGCTGGCTATGCACTGGAGCCATGGATGATGACACCCATCAGAAGTGTACACAAACCCACTCAAGAATGCCATAATGAGGCACACACACAAACTGGGATCATTATAGAGCATGTGTTTGGGATGCTCAAGTCACGGTTCCACTGCCTTGACATATCTGGTGGAGCCTTGCAGTACTCTCCAGCCACATGTGCACACATGTTCATAGTATGTGCCATGCTACACAATATGAGCCTGCAGAAATAGCTGCAGCAGGAACAGCATGGGGAAGGGCCACACAGCTCCTCACCATTCCCAAGGTCCCCACAGACACAGAGGGACACGGAGGAGGAACCCCCTGAGCTAGTTCCTGTAGGCAGACGGAGGCATGCCCAGTATGCCCTAGCCTTGGCAAAGAGGCAATGCATAGCACACACACTGACACTGTAGGGACCTAGGGACTGACACCTCTCTCTGACTCACACACACAGTAAAATGGATGCCACACACATTACACTACCTGTAACTTACCATGTATAGGCAGTGTACTGCGTGCATCCCAAAAAGGCAGCCCTTCAAGCACCATCCTCACAACTGCCACAGGCACAAGGTAAGTCAGTCTTCTTAACAATAAATGAAGTAGTATACAGTAGTATGTTCTAGTAGCTTATCTATGATATCACTGTATGCATGCAAAGGAATGGGGTAGCCTACTGGGATAGCAGCAGACAACTGACAGCTATGTGGGACACCAGGAAATGTTTGCCCAATACTGGCTTCCCCACACTATGCAGTAGTACCCAAGGTGACAAATCCCACTGCAGTATATGTGTGGGGGGGGGACTAACTGGGGGGGCATAGGTCACATGCATGGATGTCAATGTGGGGGTCCCATACTCACCCCTCAGCCTCACTCAGCAAGTCAGCTGCAGAAAACCATAAAGAAATGTCTGGCAAAGGTCCACAAATGGGGACAATGAAGAAATATGCCCATACAGACCTACACAGTGATATCACAACAGGTCTTACAGTTGCAGTAAGGCTCTGAAGGGTAAGAGGTCTGAAACCCAAAAGTCTGCGATTACAATCTAGCCTGTGGTCTTTAGTGATATGCCTGTAGCCCCCAAGATAGGCATAATACTATGCCAAATGGAACCAAAATGTAAAGGGAATGTCAGCACAGTCTGTGTAAATGTGGACAGCTGACAGGCGTGCCCCCCCCCACACACCCATGTTCTCATAGAACTGCAGTAACAGTAATGTTTGTAGGGTATAAGAAGCAGAGCACACATTCCCAGGGCTGTCCAAATCAACTTGATAAACTGTTGCATGTCCACAATATGCAGGGGTCAATGAGTATGTATATGTGTGGTCAATACTGTCAGTATGTGGACTGCACTTACTCCTGGCTGTTGGGTATTAGTGGCCTAGGTACAGTACTGTGGTTGACAGGGTCCATGTTGCAAGAAAAACAGTGCCAACTATTCTGCCCATCAAATACAGCTATGGTAGGAGTTGTACATACCATCCAGATGTAATATCTGTTACTGAAGGAAAGCTGGACAGGTCAGGGACAGGGGGCCACACATATGGACAGTACACAACTCAGAGTAACCTACACAGTGCCTAGTATACCCCTCAACTGTACATGCATTTTGCAGAATGTCCAGAGGTTTACATAATATGTATGGTCTCCTTATCAGGAAATTTGGTTTCTTGGCAAATCATTGGCAAATCACAAAAGACTAAAGTCAGAAAATAATGACATATTTTGGTTTCAGACTTCATACCTTTTAGTAAAATGCATACTAGTGCAAAACCTGTTATTGTATCACCTTACTAGGTCTGTAAGGCCAATAGTTAATAATGGTCCCTATATGCAGGCCTTAGTTCCAAAATTACTTATGGATTTGTCCAGATGCCTGGATCCAAAAAGTCGGGAGGTATGGTGTCTAATAGGACAGCAGGTACTTTTAGGTCAGTGTACTGCCAGGCTATGAAAGGCTACCACCTTTCTGTGTCAGCACTGACAACATGTCACTGACCAACAGCCATGCCCCTGTAATGACAGAGGTTGTCACAGAAGGGGCACAAGTATGCCTTGTATATCTGTCCTGCTTGTCCTAGCATTGCATTTGCCTGCCAACTATTTGCAAAACAAGAAAGGGTCACGTCAAAACAGCAATGGCAGACAGTGAGGAAGCAGATGTCATACCCATAAGAGAAAGCCAGCAATTACCAAACCAGTCTTCCAACTGTCTATGCTTGGCAGAACATTATGAATCCCCTGTCCCCAAGTATAGGTCTTTGTCTTACTGTCATATATGGTCCTGTCCAGATGTCAGTCTGTGACGGTATGACAGTTTGCCCCAGATGTAGCCTCCTAATGCCATATAGCAGCACAAACCATCTAAGGACCACAGCAAATGTAGTGGTGCAATGATGGACCACCTGCTAAATAGGTACACTCAGAGGTGTGAAGTCCACATCCCTGTGTGTGATGTTACAGCATTTATACCGCTTACATCAGAAGTACAAATACATAACAGCAGCCACTGTGGCCAAAGCCTGTGACTGGACTGCAGAAGGACAAAGAGACACACATAAGGAGAAGGGGAATCACTGTCCAGACAAATGGAGAATGTGCACACCAGAACACATTTTGCAGTAACATAGGTGCCCTGCATTGTATGGAGTCAGTAAACACCACCTGCAAATACACAACACACACCCACATAAGTGGAGGCCCACAACAACTCAAAACCCCAAGCAAAGTTCACCTCAGAGGCAAACACACATGAGAACTCCACAAACCTACACACCACAGACCACTCATAGTCCGCACACCAAGGTCTTGCAAACACTAAGGCATTACCATACACCCACCATATTACTCATGGAAGACTCCACTGTGAGACACACAGTTGTGCCACACACCAGGCAGGATAAGGAGAAAGTCACAGTTACTTGTTTGTCAGGTGCCATAATCTGCCATATCACACATGCACTCAAGTCACCCCACAACAGCTACAGGTGTCACTCTGGCTTGGTCCATGGTGGTGTGAATGATTTCAGATGTACCTCCCAGACTATAGGAAGACAGACATGATTCAGACTGTTGAATCTGTGTCCCATGCAGGTATGAACCAAGCCTTAAGCAGCATCCTGGTGTCACCCATAGTGATGACTCACTACAAACAGAAAGTGGTGTCAGTAACAGTTGGCTCACTTATTGGTGACATCCCAGGGGGATCCACTGCCTGGCAGCTTGGGAACATATGATTGACAGAACGAGCTGCCTTGCTACAGATGGCCTGTATCTGTCTCACCTGGCCTTCAGGCCTCACCCATAGTGCATTTGTAGGGAATGTCATGGGGTCCATACTATCAACATAACACAGTCCACAAAACACAAATGAAAGGTCATGCTGCTAAATGCTAGGACCATACCTCTCAATCTCGTAGATCAAGAAATCTGATCAAAGCCATACATAATGGGGGATAAAGGCCCAAATATAGGGATACTTTTTTAAATATTGCATTTATAATGTTAGAACGTTGATAGAATAGCAGGGTTTGTATTAGCATGGATTTTCGGAAGGGTATAAAGTCTGAAACTCAAATGTCTCTGTCATTATGTCCTGACTTCAATCCTGAGTGATTTGCAATAAACCTGCTTGAAAACCATGATGTTATGGGAAACTGATCAGGTATATGATGCATGAATCTGGATATTCTGTGAAAATCTGTAAAGTTGAGAGGTATGGCTAGGAGTCTAAACAGGGAAATGTACTCATTGCAGGCAGTCATAACCCTGGAAGATGGTGATATGTCTGCACTCACAGAAACTTGGTCCACAACCATGGAGAGGAACACATCCTTACCTGATCAGTCATCCTATCACACAGCCAGACCCCAAAATGTGGGCAGCAAAGCCAAAGGAGGTGGAATATAAATATACGTTAGGCAGACACACAGCTCTAGGCTGGTCAAGCAGTCTAACACACACGAGACACTCCAAGTGCAGTCAATCATTGAGAAGGCCCCTATGCAAATTATAGGTAGCTACAGGCCAACATATCTGACGCAGAACACCAACCTCACATATCTGGCCCTCTACAAATCTATCAGGATTCCACCCATTACCCTGATCCTGCCTGACTTATATTACCCAACCATGGATTGGAAATGCAATCATGCCAAAACAGAAATGCACAGAGATTGCCCCATCTTAGCAATGCTACATCCTTAGGACAGCCACTTGATACCCCCACGAGATCTGATACCTATGTCAGACTTAGCAGTAACCAACAGGATCAACCACTGCAGCACCCCTATAGTATCATTCCCTCTGTCAAGATCTGACAGAAAAGTGGTCACGTGTCATATCACCATCACCCCTGACACCCTCTAGCCATGGTAAAAGGGCGATGTCCCACAAGCTGATCACAACCACCAGTGGGATGGTATAAACAGCTGAACAGCCCCCTACCCCCACCAGAGGAACAGACGCCAACTTACAAATGTACACAAAATTACTATGCCAGTATATATATATATATATATATATATATATATATATATATATATATATATATATATATATATATATATGCAATACCTAACAGGACAACATCACCGTCTGCAAGGGAGAGTAAACCTGTCTACAAACATCTGCAATAAAGGAACTATATAACACAAGGATAACATTGCTGAACAGGACCAAGAAGGAGCAGGTGCACAGTTGGAAGTAATCACCCCTTAGCTTGAACAAACAAAGAAGAGCAGCAGTGAAATCCACTAAAGGCAAAACTGAGTCCAAATTGCCCACATCTAAGACAGACAATAGTAAGGCCTTCCTCACATATGTCAGCATTCCCAAAAAAATCTCCCAGATCTGTGCAGAACTGATGGTCAAGAACACCACATACACAAATGCCGTAGATATAGCCAATCCACTGATTGGCAGATTCAGTGGAAATGTCTTACCTCTGCCTTCCCATAAAGGAAGCAAGACATTCCCAGTACCTGAACACCCAACCCTCATCACTAGGGAACAGGGCATCACTGCCCTCTCAAAGTCAAGAAGACAGCCTACATGGGACCTGAAGACATCCCAGGCTGCAACCTACAGGAACCCAGGCATGAACTGGCAGCATTATTATGCACCCTACACACCCAAACCCTGAGTATTGTCTTTGTCACAGCTGAGTGGCAGACTGCCGTTGTCATCCATTTACACCAATTTGGACTGTTCACTGATCCAGGAAATGAAGGACTCATCAGCCTAACTAGCCTGAGCTGCAAGGCCATGCAATGGATTATCATGGATTACCTTAACAGGGACATTGGCAAAATCCAAATGCATTACCCTACACAGTCTGCCATTCTCAGGGAAGGTATTTCAGTGAAATCTGCATGACTTCCCTGAGCCAGCCAACAAAGGCATGGATGAGAGAAAGATGGTGCACTCTGGCCACCTTAACCTGTCCAAAGTCTTACACACTATTCCCCACTTGGCCATAGTACATGAACTCTGTCAACTAGGCAGCAAGCCATATGTTACCAGATGGGTAGCAAACTGGTGCATTGATAGAACCCACATAATCATAATAGGGGTAGCCAACTGAAAAGGTACAGCAGTACTGAGTGGCATACCCTAGGGATCATTTTGGGGGTCCCTGGTATATGGAATATACGTCCCTGAGGTGCAGGTGAAAAAACACTGGTCTATGGCTGACCAAGTAGTTAGATGACTGCAAGCTGGGAGCAGACATCAATACTCAAAGTGATGTGGATGTCCTACAACAGGATCTCAGCAAAACAAATGACTGATGCCAGAAACATCGCCTCAAGCTGACTATCTGAAGATGCATCAGCGTACCCTTTGGGGAGACTGATGGCCCCACATAGTATCACATTACCAACAATGTCCTATATACACAATCAGTAGTGACGGCATTTGGACCACCAGGTGGATAGCAACCTGAAGTCTGAGCACCATGTTGCCTCCATCATACAGAAAGATTAATAGATGGGAAACTCAGACATAAGGGTTGTCCATCCAGGGACAATGAGGTCAAAAGATCCTTACATGCTAACCTTATAAGGCCAATTATTTTGTTCATTCCCCCCTTCGGCATGTACCTCACAAAGCTCATGCAGTAGCTGGAGAGACCACAGAGGTTCCTCACTGGGAAAATGCAGGACCACAGACACATACCCTACACAGATGGGCTTTAACAGCACTGTCCCTCTACTCAGTTCCATACAGACTCCGCGGAGGTGACCCCTGTCTGGTATACAAAAGACTCCAGACCCAGCCTTGATGGAACTGTTGCACATCTGGAAGTCAAGACCCACCTGTAGGTGCAGCATCAACCTGGTCTGTGATATCAGTAGGGCTTGTTGGTGTGACAGATATGTATTCCAGACACTCCCCCATCTGTAGAATACACTCCCTGTCCACACTAAGCCAAGTGCCTCAATACCCCTAGTGAAGTGCTCCCTGTATAAGTGCATGGGAAACAGAACATACAGTCTGGTGATTCCACCTGTGTCCCTGCTGGACAGGGGCTCTGGGTGCTGATGTATCTTAACCTGGACTATACTCTGATCTGCAAGGGTTATAAGGGCTTCAGGGCCAATAGCCTACTTACCTCATATCAACCTATCAACCTATACACAGATGTCTGTCAGTGGTTCACTACATTACTATGTACTGCTCTGCCACTGACATACCTGGAAATCACAGTGCTATGTGGGACATACCACACATAGAATGGACATCTCTGCCAGTAGAATGCACTCTGTACCCACACCCATGCCTCTCAACCTCCTACAGCAAGACATCTGGACAAGGTCATAAATAAAAGTGTGACAAAGGCCCATTGATATGCTTGTGTTTAAAATATTGCCCTTACAAAGTTAGAAAATTGGTAGAATAACAGGTTTTGCATTAGTATGTATTAGCTGAAGGTTATGAAGTCTGAAACACAAATGTTCTGTCATGATTTTCCTAATCATCACTCTTTAAGTATATGCCACCAGCCTGCCAGAAAGCCACAGGTGTATGACACATGGAAAATAATGGACAAATATCTGAACAATCTGAACAAACCTGTACAGTTGAGTGGTATGCCCACACCAGGATCTGGCCTTCCAGGTAAGAAGAATACCACACAAGCAGGAGATCCCCAGCCTTTATATCACCAAGGTGCTGGACTGTTTACACAGCTTCATCAGTCAATTGGCTATAGCCACACCTCTCAACTGGCCGGATTGTGCAGGAATGTCTAGCATTTGGCTCATAATATTGGTCTGTGCATCATCCATCTTGTATTTAGGTTCATAGGTTCATAGGTGTGTACTAGGTTAATGGCCCTGGGGCCTTTACAAGCCTACCCATAGGATTAACCTGGCATCTTGCCAACTGACCTTAGTTCTCAGTGCCTCTGTCGAGTAAAGTCACTGAAGTGATCCCTAGGGTGAATTTTCTATTTCCCATCCACTCATCAAGATTTCTGTTGAAGAGGGCAAGTGAGGTGCTCTGCTTGACATGTATGGGAATTCTATTCCATAGCATGGTCAGTCTCTGGGTTATGAACCTGTAACTCCAGCATGTTCTGTTGATTGTGGTAATGAGGTTGAGGTCTCGGGAGTGTGTGGTGTGGATTTCTTTAGATGTAGCAATTCTAACAGAGCTGGGTCAGACATGGCTTTGTAAGTCAAGTAGACATCATCTCTTAGTAGGCGATATGAGACAGAGAATAGTTGGAATTTTTTTAGTCTGTCCATCTAGGATAAATGTTTAAGGCCTAGGATCCTCTTTGTGAGGTACTTTTGTGGCCTCTCCAGTTGCTGCAGGTGTTTTGTGAGGTACATGCGAAATGGGGCATTGTACTCAATGACTGGCCTGAGGGAAGAGTAGAGGGAGACAATGACCTCTTTCTTCCTGGGTGGAAAACCCTTAGTAATGAGATTTGCCACATAGAAGGACTTTCTGACCACAGTGGCAATGTGGTGGTCAAAAGAGAGGTTGCTGTTGACCTCTGTTCCCAGATCTCTTATAATGTCTTCTGTGTTCAACGGCCTACCATCGAAGTGGTAATTCATGGGAACTGGGTTTTTCCCAAAGGGGATGATGACACATTTTTTGGCATTGAGCTTAAGGCCATGGTTCTGACACCAGTTGTTGTTCTCAGTGAGGCCTTTCTGTAGGCTGTCAACATCACTCGGGGAGATAATAATAGCTCCCAACTTGCAATCATCTGCAAACGTTGTCAGACAGAGTCCCTTCATGTTGGCCTGGACTTCAGAGAAGTAGATACCAAACAGGAGAGGACCCAGAACCAAACTCTGTGGGACTCCACTCATGACTGGTCAGCAGTCTGACTTAGAGTCAGCTACTTTCACACTGTGGGTTCTACCTGTATGCCTGTTTCCAACCCACCTAGTGATATAGGGGTTGATGCCTAGCTTAGTGAGTTTTTCTATGATTTCTGAGCGGGTATTGATATCAAAGGCCTTGGCCAGATCAAGGTAGGCTGTATGAACAACCTTGCCTTCATCCACAGCTATGGGGACTGACTCAAAGATGTTGACCAAGTTGAGCAGGCATGATCTATCCTTCACAAAACCAAACTGTGTAGGATCCAGAGTTTGGAGATTCCCTATATCCTTGTTAATTAGTTCCATGATGATGCATTCCATAGCTTTACATATCAGACTCATCGAGCTAATGGGGCGATAGTTCCCATTGTCTGTAGTCACTCCTCCTTTGTGGAGAGGGATATCTGTAGCAGTGTGTCATTCAGAAGGGACAAAGCCTGAGATGAGGCTCTGATTGAACAGGGCACACAGGTGAGGTGGCAGTTCACTCCGTAGTTCATGTAGAACACAGCCAGGGATATTGTCAGGTCCCATAGAAGCTGTATTCTTGGCCTTGGACAGTGCTTTTTTAACCTGTGCAGCAGTAATACTGGGTGCCTGGCAATCTACTGGTATTGTGACTGGTCCCTTGGGGGGATAGAGGGGTAAAGTTGGCACTGAATCTGTTGGCCAGTAAATTAGCAAATTTTGTTGGCTCAGTATAGGAGGTACCATTGTGCAGTAGCTCAAAGAAAATCTGGGTATTGCCGTGGAGATTCTTTACATAACTACAGAAGGCCCTGTGGTTGTCTTTCCTATCTGCTGCAATTCTGTTTTCATAGCTAGCTTTAGAGGATTTGATGAGGGATCTCAACTTTTTGTTGAGACTGATAAGGGAGTTTTTCCAGTCTTAGGACTTCATCTTATTCCGCATCAGTTTCTTCCTTCTGTTGTAAAGTTTGTTTATGGCAGGGCACCACCAGATTGGCTTTTTTTTGGAGGAGGAGAGCATCTTGGTTCTGTTGGGTATGGCAAGATCCATGCATTTGTGTATGTGCTCGTACAGTGCATTGGTGTATTATTCTGTGGTCATGCAACTGATCTCCATTTGCATGGGTGCCGTGAAGTTAGCCACCTCTGTTTTTAGGAGCCCAAAGTTAGCTTTGGAGAAGTTTTTCATGGTGGTTACCTTTGCGAGGGGGGGGATGGATGTGGATTGCCAAGGTGATTATTTTGTGGTCGGATCTAACCAGGGAGGAGTTGACTATTGGTGTAGAGCAACGGTTGCCCATGTTAGTAATGACCAGTTCAAGGATGTTGCTACCTGTAGTGGGGGTAAGAACAAACTGGTCCAGGGCATTGGAATTAATGAATTCCAGGAAACATGGGCAAGTGTATTGGTACATGAGTAGTTTTCCCAGTTAATGAAGGGGTAGTTGAAGTCGCCCAGTATGAGAGTGTTAGGTTGGACCCTAATATTCTCCAGGGTGCTTAGGAACATGGAGTGTGAGTCTTGGGACATGATTGGGAACCTATAGCAGGCTACGACCTGAATTGCTGTCTTACCCAGCGTTAGCTGCACCTGAAGTATCTCAAATGCATTATGTTGGGCTACTAGTCTGGAGGTGTGCACATCCTTTATGAATATGGAAACACCACTGCCTTTGGAGCTTCAGTCCAGGTTCTGGGGCCGAAAGGTGTGGAATGAGTTATAGTCTGGTAGTGCAGGGATGCTTTCTGCTGCCTTGAACCAGGTCTGTGTTACAGCACAAATGTCGATGTTCTCCATTTTAAGGAGAGCTTCAAGTGAGTGCATTTTAAGATTTAGACTTCTAATGTTGAGCAGCATGACCCTCAAATTGCATTTGTTTGTAGCTGTTATGGTGGTAATTTGGTCTTTGGAACACCACATAAAAAAGGCACTATTGGGGTGGGAAGAGCCTTGGCCAGTATCTGGAAGCCCAGGGGTGACAGATGCAGGCCATATCTGGCAAAGCATCAAGATTTGTCAATCATGTCATCTCAGGCAGACATATATTGGATCCCCTTAGAATGACACCAGAAACTTAGCCAATTGTTGGAAAAATCATTTACTGCTTGTACTGTGGCATCATTCTGGGTGATGATAGGATGCTGCACAGGGCTAGGGTCATACCCGCCTGGGCTACGTAATCCAACAGCTCCTTCATGTATCTTTTCATGTAGTCCAGGGAGGTACATCTCGGGTCATTCACACCCACATGTACAATGACAGAGTCATATTTGTACCTGTTGTTGAGGGAACTGAGTGCATGCATTATGTGGTGGATCCTGGCACCTGACAGGCAGGTGACTGTTATTTTCTCCTTATTCAGCCTAGTGAATGGTACATTAGCATGCCTCACTATCGAGTCACCTATGACTAGTGTGTTGGGCATGCTGTTTTGCCTTAGGGGCTTTGGTTGAGTGGTACACTGTTTAGGAGAGTTATATGCCTCCTGATTAATGTTGTGTTGTGACGGTCAAGTGTATTTCTGCCTTGGAGGTCTCTGCTGTTTGGGTAGATTTTTATTGAGAGCCTCCACAAAGGTAGGTGTGCAGTTAGTGTTTTTATGTGAAGGCAGTGCTGGTTTGTGTTCTGGAGGGCTATGTGTTTCATGTGGTGTGGTGCAAGTGTTGACCTTCTCCTCTTAAAAAAGCGAACTGAGAACCAACAAAAAAAAAAGAACCCTATGTAAAGTAGACAAAAGGAGAGAAGTTCCACAAAAACTCACTTTATTGACAAACAGTATTGATAGAAATCCTGTTTGTGAATAAAGTGAGTTTTAGTGGAACTTCTGTCCTTTCATCTGCTTTACAGAATATTCATTTTTTTTTTCATTCTTTTTTTTTTTGTTGACCTTCTCCTCTTGACCAGCTATTCCAGTCTTGGCTGGAGAGTGCACAGCTTCCAGTTTGTATATATAAGTCCATCTCTCACAAGTCTGAGTGTTGGGAGGTAACAGGAGAGAATTGTCAGTGTACATGATGCAGTTGCTACATTGTCTCAGCATGCTCAAGTTCACCAGGTTAATAGGAGAATGCACAGGGAACTGACCTTTAGACATGCCTGGAGGGGTGGGCATTAATAATAAGTACTGGAGCTGTTTCCTTGTAGAACATTTACTGCTGGTAGGACTTTTGTGTGCTACAATAATTGCTACAAGAAGTCTGGTAAAGTGCTAGACTAATAAGCTAGTAAAAGTGCAGGAGAGGAGAGAACTAGTAGATCTAAGGGAAAAAAATTGAAGAGCAGACTTTCTCTGGTAAATCACTGTGATAATGTGATGATTCCTGTCAGTAGATAATGACACACTACATAACAGTGTCAAGCATCACATATGTCAGAAAATGTCTGCTAAAACAAACCCTGTAACTCTAACAACTCATACATTAATAAGAGAAATAGTTACAGTATCTCCCTATATTTGGGCCATTGTCTCCCCATTTTGGCAGTCTATCTCCAAATATCTTGTACTAACTGGTTAACAGGTATGGCTGTAACACACAAAACCCCAGACTGGAGTACAACAATCTCAGGAATGGAGTCCCACACTTACTATAGAAGGTCCTACTTGGCACGTTCCTACACTTATAGAAGTCAAGTCCATCTCTGAAACCAGTAAAGCACATGTCGGAAACCACATCAAACTATATATCTGTATTGTGCAGATGACTTTGTATACACACAGCTATGTACACCTTAACTGTCTCCACACACAGCCATCAGACAGGATTACCCACAGCCAGCTGTAGGTGGTCCATATGTGGTGTATCTGCATCTGTTGCATGTGATACACATACATATTTATGGGCAACATATTACAATATGTCAATCACACACAAACATAGCCATGGGGAAGAAAGAGCCAGACAGTGCTAGAGAGAGCGAGACACACAGGGAGACAGAAACCGAGAGTGAGTCATATGCAGGGATTGCCTGAATAGCATAGAGTGATGTCCTGCTGCAGACAGTTGCATACCATTTGTAACCGGTTGCACGTTCCAGCATGAAGGTGAGACCCATTGTGTTATAATACTGAGGTGGGGGTTGTAATATCACATCACCTGCCTCTGTGTGTGTGTCTGTAGGTTTACATATTAGGAGGCGTTTCCCACCCAGCACACTTCCCATTGCCCTATTTTGCAAGATCTGCTGATGTCATTCACCTTAGAATTAACTTTGGAGTGGCCTCAGTCCTATAAGCTCTGTGGTCTGTGTGATAATTGTATAACACTATAGTACAAATAACTAGATAAGTAGGGGATCTAACTTCAGTCCCAGCATATATAAGAGTGTGTGGGTGGGTGGGTGGGGGGTGTAGGTATAAGTGTTTTAGTCCTTTCCCACCCAGTGCACTTTCCATTGCCCTACTTTACAAGATCTGCTGATGTCAGTCACCTTCGAAGTATGTTTGGACTGGCCTCAGTCCTATAAGCGCTGTAGTGCATGTGATAATTGCATAACACTATAGCACAAATAACTAGATAGGCAGGGGTTCTACTCTCAGTACTTGCAAATGTGTGTGTGTGTGTGTGTGTGTGTGTGTGTGTGTGTGTGTGTGTGTGTGTGTGTGTGTGTGTGTGTGTGTGTGTGTGTGTGTGTGTGTGTGTGTGTGTAAGTGTGCAGGTTCATAGGATGAAGGATTTTGCGGACCTTCCCATCCACAACATGTCCCAGTGTCCTACTTTACAAGGGCTGTTGATGTCATTCACGTTAAAAGTACTGTTGGGCAACCCTCAGCCCTATAAGCTCTATGGCATGTGCAATAACCATGTAACAGTATAATACAGATAACTATATAGGTAGGAGTTCTAATATCAGTCCTGGCAAATGTAAAAGTGTGCATGTGTAAGTGTTTGTAAGTGTGTATATTTGTAGGATACAGTATTTTGAGGCCCTTCTCTCCTAGTACACTTCCCCATTCCCATACTTTACAAGGGCTGGTGAAGTTATACACCTTAGAAGTACCTTGGGACACTCTTCAACCCTATAAGTTTCGTGGCACATGGGATAACTGCATAACACTTTAGTACCAACAACTAGATATGTATGGGTTCAAAACTCAATATTGGCAACTGTGATTGCGTGTGTGTTTGAAAACAGTATTCTGTGTGTGAATGTGTGTGTTTGTGTGTGTGCGTGTGTGTGTGTGTGTGTGTGTGTGTGTGTGTGTGTGTGTGTGTGTGTGTGTGTGTGTGTTTGGCTAAGTCCATATCCTCTGGGGGTGTGGGGTTTACCATTTTAAAGTGTGTTCCACCCATTACACTTCCCACTGCCCTCTTTACAAGGGCTGCTGATCTCATCCACCATAGAATACCCGTATACACTTCTCAACCCTATATGCTTGGTGCCGCATGCAATAACTGTGTAATACTACAGTACAATTAATTAGATAGGCAGGGGGGTCTAGCTTCAGTTCTGGAAAATGTGTGTGTGAGTATAAGTGTGTGTGTGTGTGTGTGTGTGTGTGTGTGTGTGTGTGTGTGTGTGTGTGTGTGTGTGTGTGTGTGTGTGTGTGTTTCTGAGAAACATATTTCCTGTGACTGTTGTGTATGTGTCGGTATACCATTTTAAGGCATGTTGACTCCCTGAGCATGGCATTACTTTGCAGAGCCATCTGCTGTACATGCAACATGTTAAACTGTACAGCCCATACCAGCCATCTGTATATATGTATATGGAATAGCCTGATGTTTGCAACCAATATGTTGTCTGTGACCCCTAACAATGGGCATTTATGAGACACATGGCCAAACTGTCACAGTCACTGTAGTGACAGACATGGCAGCCCTTGTACCTGCCTGAAACATAATGCTGATAGACAGACTGTTACCCTATCACTGTATCACATCACCTTGCAGCAATCTACAGACAGACATCAGGTGAATGCCATATGTGAAGCTGGGGCAAACAACCAGCATTGGGCACACCTGTCACACATTGTCGTGAAGGGTCCACTTCAAAATACTGACTTTCAAAATCCCTAAACTCAAAATACTGAGACCGAAATCTCTAAAGCTCAAAATACTGAAAACTCAAAATACTGAAAACTCCAAATACTGAAAACTCAAAATACTGAAAACACACAGGATACCAACCCTTATTAGATTCCAGCACAAGTACATGCTGAAACAAATAAAGCACAAACCATATTAGACTTCTCCAAGTATAAGCAGGGGGGCAAGTCCCCCTGCACCCCCCTGTGGAGGGTTGCACCCTCTACACCCCCTGCTACTTAAATATATTAACTCTGAGATTGCACTTTAGTGTAGTTGCCTATAGTTGCAGAAGAGTAATATGTTTATGTGTGTAGTTCTGTTGCAATATAGTTGTGTTGCTGTACTGTTTTTTTTTTTTTTTAATATTTTGAGTTTCAGTATTTTGAGTTTTCAGTATTTTGAGCTTTAGAGATTTTGGTCTCAGTATTTTGAGTTTAGGGATTTTGAAAGTCAATATTTTTAAGTGGACCCTGCTGTGACACACATGGGAAATGGATAGCAGAACAGATCATGCAATTGAATGCACCTTCCAAAGGGTATGTGTTGTTACATGACAATAGCTGTCATTAATCTACAATGTTAGTCTGTCATGGTTTTACAAGATGTTGGCTAGAAAACCACATGTACATGACCAAAATGAAGAAATCATGTGTCAGAGATCAGGACAATCTGCACACATATGCAGAGGTCAGAGGTATGGCCACCATCTGTACACATACCTCCCAAGCTCTCTGAGCAAGGATTATTCACAAAGCCATATATAATGAGGTGACAAAGGACACATAATAGGGACACCTGTCAAATATTGCTCCTACAAACATATAATGGTGATAGCATAACAGGGTTTGCATTAGCACACATGCAGCCCGCAATGGTTTGGCAACAGTGTGCCAGACAGACACAGGTGTATGACAAAATGCACTACTGATATGTGGCATGCATCAAGACAGTCTGTTTAAACTGTACAGTTGAGAGGTATGTCTGAAACACCCTGCAGGTTGCATTCAATGTTTGGTAGGGTGCAACCTGTGCTAACAACTGAAACAGTTAAAAGAGGTCCCACAACTGTGGGATAAGAAACATGTCATACAGGTCTGTACAGATTGTATAGAGATGTGATTGCACACCAGAAGCACCTTAATGTCATGAGAAATACTGTAAGTGAAGGTAATGTCACATAATGAAGGTGTCATACTAGCATACGAGAGGACATCCTGTTTGTTGCACTTGCCATGAGCATGCTATGTGCTTCCAACTGTCACATTACTACAACTTGCGTCCCACACTCCACAACTGATAATGTCACACACACATTGTGTGGTACCTATGTGTGTGCAATATGTAGACATGTGAAGGCCCTGTGACTACTGTGTGCCCACAATCTAGGTGAATCTGTTGGGGTTAAGGTCATGGCTAGGCTTGTGATGGACCTAGTGCCAGTACTCTGGTAACCTCCTCTGTATGTATGAGCCGGTGGTACTGCAGAGCACTGAGGTGACATGTATGAGGGCTAGCTGTCTGTGACAAGGGGTATGTATGCAAGGTCACACTGTCTGTCAACAGTGTCCCTCACACACTGTTGCATGCATACACACCTGGTAAACATGTACATATACAGTTGTACCTTGGCGATGAAACTGTTGATGTGTTTTACATTCTTCTATACTCCACATTGGTAATGTCTGCAGGGTCACAGCCTGCAGACACACAGACACCTGGAACACAAACAGAATACAGCATGTCAGATTACATTCAGTCAGTGGTACTAACACCGATAATGCATCATGGCTAATAAGGTACATACACTTTGATGTATACACATAACAAATGCAAGCAGACAGCACCTTAGACAGCATTACATAGCTACCCTGTACTATATTCACCCTGTGCATCGGACCCACATTAGCATATCCCTGCATCGATGGTATGGATGACAGGGATGTGGCACAGGTATCATCATATGCACAGGGTGTGGTGTGGGTTTGCCAGAGGCCTAGGCTGTGCCATATGGTTGACATCATGTGTGTGTTTGGAGGGGTGTTCTAGAAATCAGCTGTGCAGAGATGCTGTGTGTGTCTGGAGGTGACCTGCATGTGATAGAGATGTGTGTGTGTGTTTGTATGCACACAGTCACACCATGTGGCTGCCCTACACTGGGGTATGTTGGACAGCTATGGACAGTACATGGCAGGGTGTACAGTTCACTGTCTCTATCCATGGACATGGAAACTGGTTCTGCAAAGTACATACACTTTGATGCATACCCACTTAATGTTACTACTAATATACACCTCTGGGATACATGAGTAGTGTTAGTAGGTGATGGGCCTTCATCTAGCATACACTGCACCCATGTACACATTATTGCTGTTCATCTGTAGAGCAATGTGGCAACTCCTACAGAACATACAGTACTACTCTCTGATGATGACTGCTGTCTACTGGATCCATGTCCCTGATGGAACTGGCCAGGACCACGTACCCATGGCCTGCTCCAATGAGGTGTGGACAGCACCCCCCTTTGGTACTGCTGGTGGTACTGTGACTATGGGAGTGTGAAGGTGCATTGCCCTGTAGACCCTCAGTTGAGCTTGGTGCTGACCTACAAACACTTGGCTAATGCCCATTCCCTACCACACACTCCAGCATAGACATTCGACAGTCAAGAATTGCCAAGGTCTCACCCCGCTGTCTATTCATGACCTCAGTATTGTGACGTGTGGTCTCCACAAGGCCATGTAGACTGTCACGGATGCCAGGAAGAGTTGTATCCAAGGCTCTGAGTATTTCTCTGGTGTTGCATTCAGTACATGCCTGTGCATCCAAGATGGACCAAAACATGCTTCTGGTGACACATGATGTGGCACTTGCAACAGGGGCTTGACAGGCAGCAGTCCTTGTTTGACCACCCCTGCCCATCTGCCTGTTTAGGACCTCGCTTGCACTCTGGCTATGGCTAGTGTCTACACTCACACTTGCCATAGTCACCACACTAGCCTGTTCAATGCCACCACCTGCCAACTGTCAATTATCTGTGGCCTCTGGGGATGGGGGTATGTGTGGGCATTATGACTGTGTGTGAGGACATTGTGGACAACAGTGGGATGCTAACTGATAGCACAGATTCAGCCCTTGACGACCCCACCTGTGCCTCACTATGACTACCATCATTGTCAGAGTCCGCAGAAACACTGACATCAGGTTCTGAGTAGGAGGGACCACAACCACCATGTCCACCTGTGAGGGGAAGACAACATATGTAAATTAATACCTTCACTATAAGGTGTGCTGGTACAAACACACACACACACACACACACACACACACACACACACACACACACACACACACACACACACACACACACACACACACACACACACACACACACACACACACACACACACACACACACACACACAGGCGACGTAGCACAAAAGCATTACACAGAACTCACAATATCCAAATGGTGACATGAACGACACACAGTCAGACCACAACATACACACTCTGGAGAGGCCCTCAACATCATGCAGTGCAGCCATTTCCACTTAATTTTACTACTAATATACACTTGTGGGATACATGAGTAGTGTTAGTAGGTGATGGGCCTTCACCTAGCACACATTGCACCCATGTACACATTATTGCTGTTCATCTATAGAGCACAGTGGCAACTCCTACAGAACATACCTCTCAACTGTACAGACTTTTGCAGAATGTCTAGATGTCTGGCTCAGATTTTGGTCTGTTCCTCATAAATCCTGTGCTTGTCTGACACATTACTGGGGTGATCTGAGGACTGATGTCACTAATTAATGACATACATTTCAGTTTCAGACTTCAAAGCCTGCAGTAAATGTATGTTAAAACAAATCTGGTTACTCTAACAACCTTCTAAGCTTACAGTGGATATAGTAAGTGTACACACCCCTGTTAACATGCCAGGTTGTTGTGATATATAAAATGAAACCACAATAAATCATTTCAAAACCTTTCCCACCTTTAATATGACCTATAACCTGTGCAATCCAATTGAAAAACAAAAAAAATCTGTTAAGGGGTAAAATATAGGAAATTAAATATATACTATAGGCTGGTTGCCTAAGTATGCACACCCTTAAATTAATACTTTGTTGAAGCACCTTTTGATTAATTACAGCATTCAGTCTTCTTGGAAAGGAGTCTATCAGCATGGCACATCTTGACTTGGCAATATTTCCCACTCTTCCTTGCTAAAGCCCTCCAACTCTGTCAGATTCTGAGGGCATCTTTTGTGCACAGCCCTCTTTAGGTCACACCAAAGATTTTCTATTGGATTTAGGTCTTGGCTCTGTCTGGACAATTCCAAAACTTTGATTGTCTTCTGGTGAAGCCATTCATTTGTTGATTTGGATGTATACTTTGGGTCATTGTCATGTTGACAGGTGAAAGTCCTCTTCATCTTCAGCTTTCTAGCAGACGCCTGAAGGTTTTGGGCCAAAAGTGACTAGTATTTGGAACTGGTCATAATTCCCTCCAACTTGACTAAAGCCCCAGTTCCAGCTTATGAACAGCAACCCCAAAGCAAGACACTGCCACCGCCATGCTTTACCATGGGGATGGTGTTCTTTTGGTGATGCAAAGTGTTGTTTTTGCACCAAACGTACCTTTTGAAATTGTGGCCAAACAGTTCAACCTTGGTCTCATTAGACCATAATACATTTTCCCACATGCTTTTGGGGAACTTGATGTATTGTTTTCACATTTTATCCAGGCTTGGATGTTGTTCTGTGTGAGAAAAGGCTTCAATCTTCCAACCCTACCCCATAGGCCTGACATATGGAGAATACGAGAGATTGTTGTCACATGTAGTACACAACCAGTACTTGCCAGAGATTCCTGAAGCTCCTGCAGTGTTACTGTAGGGCCCTTGGCAGCCTCCCTGACCAGTTTTTGTCTTGTCTTTTCATCAGATTTGGAGAGACATCCAGTTCTTTGCAATGTCACTGTTGTCCCATATTTTCTCCTCTTTTTGATGACTGTTTTCACTGTGATCCATGGTATATTCAATGCTGTGGAAATGTTTTTGTACCCTTCTCCTAGCTGATACCTTTCAACAATGAGATCCCTTTGATGGTTTGTACGCTCTCTGTGAACCATGGGTATTGCTGTAGCAAGCAACTTAGTAAATGTTAGGGAAATCCTACTAGGACAGCTGACCATTATTTGGTGTTAATCAGAGTCTCATTAATTGTTGGCAGGGGGTATACCCAAGAAGACAGAATGCTGTAATTAGATCAAAAGGTGCTTCAACAAAGTATTAGTTTAAGACTGTACACACTTATGCATCCAGCTTATTGTACATTTCCTATTTTTCATATTTGTTCCCCTAACAGATTTATTTGTTTTTCAATTGAATTGTACAGGCTATAGGTCACATTAAAGGTGGGAAGAATTTTGAAATGATTTATTGTGGTCTCATTTTTGTATATCATAAAAACTTGCCATTTTAACAGGGGTGTGTACACCTTTTCTATCCACTGTATAAGAGTAATATTTAAAATATGTCCCTAGTTTTGTGCCTTTGTCTCTCCATTTTGTCAGTCTGTCCAGATTTCTTGTACTGACAGGTTGTGAGGTATGCTACAAATATGTTACATCTCCTGTAAATAGACCCCTGTGATGACCACTGTGATGCAATGCAGTCAACCCCACCACAAGTGAACATGCACATATTGCAATATGGAATATAAGAGTGACAGTTGTGTGCATGGTAAAATGCATGCCCTTAACATGCCTGGGGTATTGGTGAGCCACAACAGGACAATTCCATACTCACTGGCTTCAGGCTGCTGTCCCACATCCAGACCAGAGGGACCTATGTATTTGTGGAAGAGAGGTATTGTCAGCAGACTCACATGTGCCATTGATACAAGATGAATGCTGATTTTCTTTATATGTACAGTACAAGCACTGGTACTACACAATTTGCTGTCCTTCACCATAGATGTGCACTTCTGTGCATTACAAAACCCCACCCACAACTGTATTTTGACCTGACATACGCATCTAGATACTCTATGGATGGCAGTATGGCTGCTACTGTAGTAGATTGATGTCCACTGGGACCTTACCTGCATGCTTCTCACCTGTTGTCTCGGTGCCACCCACTTCCACAATGTGGGTGTCTTGACTCTGCTGTTGTTGTGTGGTGGGTGCCCTAAGGATGGCAAGGAGCTCCTCGATAGGTGTAAAAGGGGCCTTTGTAGCAGGACCCCAACCTGTAGCTGTGTGGTCCTTGGCCATGGCAGCAGTTGTTCGGTGGGCATGATGGATGAGGTCAGTCACACGATGCCTGACCTCTTCATAAGTTCATGCGTGCTGACCCATGTCATTTACCCTGTGGATGAGGTTATTCAACAGGGTGGTCCCTTCCTGCAAATGCATTTGGCTATGGACAAACATCACTCCATGGTGCTGGACTATGTTGTCGATGATTGCTGATGTCTTTGCATCTGAGTATGGTGGCTGTCTAGTATGCTGCATGTCACCTGGAAGACATAAACAGGGAAACAAATCACAGGACCTCATACATTGGTCAGCATTATTTACAGAACCTGCACATCATCATTGATTAGCACTAGCCACCACTTATGACCACATCATACCCCTGTCATCTATCAGCATAGTATAAGTTTGTATTGCACTCCTGGTCCTGATGTGTCATGCTCCCCCCAGTGAGAGCCAGTAAACTGCATACTTTTCTATTCATCATTCACTTTTGTGTAGAGGGATGACAGTGGCCATCTTCCATGCAAATGGGATGTCGATGGTGCTCAGGCTTTGTTTGACTACAGTATGCAATGTAGCTGGGACCACATGCCTGAGTTCACGTAGGATGCAGACAGGGATGGCTTCAGGCCCCATGGAGACTTAATTTTGTTGCCTTTGAGTGGGCATTATGGACATGCTCCCTGATGATGAAGGGAGGGGTACGGCTGCTGTGCATATCCACCTATACTGATGGGGGATAGAGGGTGATGTTTTCACTTAACCTGTCTGCAGCGGGTTGGCTATAGCTATGGCATGTGTGTATGTGGTGCAATTGCCCACCAGTGCAGGGTGGATTGGGTTGTTACCTCTGAGATTGAAGACATATGTGATGAAGGCCTTGTGACTGGCCTTGGTGGATGTGTCCAATTTGTACTCATAGTTAGGCCTTACAGTGATTTACCTGTGACCTTATATGCTTATTCAGACAAAGATGGACTACTTCCAAGTTGGTGCCTACTCCTACTTGGCCCTGTACAGCCAATATAGTGACCTACCCTGTGGTTTGTGTATTGCTGCTCTCCACCAAAGGGGATTACTCTACCTTGGTGGAGGTGGGTTTTACGAGTCAGGTATTGCTGAGCCCATAAAGCTATGTAGGTTCTCATATAGCTGTTTGTATTAGGCATGGACACGAGGTCATAACACAGTTGGACACTTCTCCAATTTCAGCCTGATAATCATGCTTATTCTAGTACCTATTTCTGTGTCAGGGCAATGCAACAACTAGTAGCTGTAGACATTTTTGTCTGTTGGATGCACTGAAACTATGATTACACATGTGTACAACATGTACAGCTTATTTACCTGACATTTTGCATCTCATGTCTGTTGTTTTGAGGCTTCCAGCTACACCTACTCATACATACATGTGCACAGGTAATACCTGATATAAATTTCTGTTCTATGTCAGTATGACACACTGTATTTACACACTTGCTGCTCAGTCATACCTTTCAACCTGTTAGAGCAGAACATCTGGATGACAGCACACATAAATGGGGGGGGGGGGCAATGGCCCAAAACTAGTGACACTTTATTAATATTGCTGTAACACACTTACGTCAGTTGATAGCACAGTAGGCTTTGCATTCACAGAAATACCCTGGAGGATGTTCGACATTCATATGTATGCTATTATGTTCTAATGTCAGTCTTCACAGATTTGCCAGTGATTTGCCAGACCTAACACAACTCTATGAGGAAATGACTACAGATATGAGGCACACATGTGGTTAGTGAGTGTGCAGAACACTGGACAGTTGAATGGTATTTGTTCAGTTTATCATATGCAGTTCATCACACACTTCTGCGACAGTAGTTTACTATGCACATACCCTGTATAGGTCTCTTAGATTTGTAAGACAACTTGTGTATCATAGTTGTATTCACAAGTAACATATGGATATTTACATCTCAGTAGCTGTTCGAGCAGTGTCACAGTCAGTATTGTTCAACAGACACTCCACTAGTAGTCATATGAGTCGTCCTTTTCTGGGGTGACACAGGAGCCTGAGCTGTGATGTATGTCACTGCAGACAGAGCCAGATGCTATGGTCATAGGTGCTGTTCAGCAATTTGTCAGTACAGCAAGTCTTGTTGTGACATATTTGTTTAACTTCCTATTTCCCATTATTGCATACACCCTACTGCATTTTATTACATGCTTACTTGTTTGACATACTTTTTTCCAGGTATTCCTGCATTTCATTTCTATCTCTCTCTCTCTCTCTCTCTCTCTCTCTCTCTCTCTCTGCCTACACATGTAGAGGGATAGACCTGTTTTGTATAGGCAGCAGATTTTGCCTTTTGTAGGCAATGCTCATTAGCAGGTGATGGCTTGTGCACCACTTAGTGCTCTCCCACTTGCTAATTGCATGTAGAACAGCTGTGTTGTTATTCCAATAGCCAATGGCATGGCAACACACTCCTATAATTGAGTACTTCATGCGGGCATTGCCCTTTTCCTTGCCTGTGAGGAGAACATCATGGAGGGGTGTGAACTACACCATCACAGATGGTAGGTAGAAATACCTCTTACAACAAGTCATGTGGAGACAGCCTAACAAAATGGGGGAGAAGGTTCCAGACATAGGGACAGAATGTAAGTATTGCTGTTATACAGTTGGAATAATGCTAGATTAATAGGGTTTATCTGCACATGCAATTTTGCATGATTTCAAGTCTGACAGTGTTTGTGGATGACATAACTCTCAGCTGTAGGGGTATCC
This sequence comes from Protopterus annectens, assembly GCF_019279795.1. Taxonomy (NCBI): domain Eukaryota; kingdom Metazoa; phylum Chordata; order Ceratodontiformes; family Protopteridae; genus Protopterus; species Protopterus annectens. The sequence continues at coordinate 671,370,079 of NC_056730.1, read as the reverse complement.
ACAGAATGGCCAGAGGTTTGACTCTTATGTTTGGTCTGTTCCTCAGACAGTTTTTGTCCTTGGCAAATCAATAGGATACTGTCAGGATTGCAGTCAGTAAATGCTAACATCCATTTGTGCTTCTGACTTCATATCCCTCAGATAAGATATGTAACAACAAACCCTGTTACACCAGCAACTTTCTCTGTTTATAACAGCAATATTTCAGATATGCCACTGTTGATGGACCTTTGTCCCCCAATTATGTCAGGCTTTGTCCAGATGTCATGCACTAAGAGGTTGATAGGTATGGTATATCATTATTTAGTGCCTTCATTCCTAATATTGCCCCAATGATGTAGCAGAATCCCAGACATGTTATGAGGAAGAGGCCATATATATGAGGCCAAAGTCTAGACATTCTGTGGGAATCTGTACAGCTGAGAGGTCTGTGTATGTCTGGCCATTGTTAACAGACTGTCAGGACTGTGTAGCAGTGTAGTGTGCAAATGTTAGCTGGGATGTGTAGGGAGGGGGTAGATGGGAGTGTCATGGGTACTTTTCTATCTGACTGTGCATGCTGCTCCAGTTTCTGGTGGTCTATCAGCTATATATATATTTGTAGGGGTAGACTGAGACATGTCCTGTACGACCTCAGGATGTGGAGATAGTGTGTGAGTGGAAAACAGGATATATTTGTTCACACAGTAGTTATACTTTAGTATTCAGTTGGCTTACCAGTATGTCACTGTGACTGTGATGCAATTGGTTGGGGTATGCACTTTCACACTGGTGTCTGTTTTTCACTACTGTTACATCCCTGTAGTGCCTGATATATTTGCAAATGTATAATTCCCTATAGCTGATTTGGGGTAGTGTTGTGTCAGTCTGACTGTAGCTTGAATAGTGCTTGGTGACATGCTTGGCATCTCAGTGTAGTTTCCCTAATGTTATGTTATGTCCAGATATTCATAGGATGTGCAGCTGTCTGGCTCATATTATTGGTTGAGTCCCCATAACTGTTGTGTATTTCTGACAAATCAGTGGGATGATGTGCAGATTGAAGTCACTAACTAATGAGAAGCAATTGAGTTCCAGACTTGTGATATTTCAGAAAATATATGTTAGAACAGATGGTATTATTGCAGCAACCTTCTCAGCTTATCTACTCAAGTACATCAGATATGTCCCTATTTTCATGCTGATGTCCCCCCATTTTGTCAGGCTTGGTCCAGATTCATTGCACTTAGGGGTTCTGAGCATACCTATCACATGCCCAGATTGTCACAGAATGTCTAGATTTTTGGCTCATATTTTTGTTCTGTTCCACAAATTATTTGATTTTTCTGGTAAATCACTGTGATGATCTGAAGATTTATGTCAGTAAATAATGAAATACATTTCAGTGTCAGACCTCATATACTTCGGAAAATGTATGCTACAACATGCCCTGTTACTCTAAAAATGTTATAAGTTTATAAGAGCAATATTTAAACTGTGTCCCTATTTTTGGCCTATTGTCCACCCGTTTTGACAGCCTTTGTCCAGATTTCTTGCACTAAGTGCTTGAGATGAATGGCTCTGAGGTATGACTGCATTACATGTTATATGGATATATATATATATATATATATATATATATATATATATATATATATATATATATATATATATATATATATATATATATATATATATATATATATATATATACATGTGTGTGTGTGTATATGTATAGTTACAAGGCCTGACTGATTCCACAATGTTTTTCCCTACTGTTGAATGACTCTACTGCATGATATGTTTGAAAAAGCATTAGAAATTCCTTTATCTCAAATGGTGCAGTAGTATGTTGTTCTGACTATAGTTTACAGGGTCCTGGGTTCAAGGCTTGGCGGCGCTGCTTATTTTGTTGCTGGGCAGAACAAGGGCTGATGGAGACAGAGAGATTAAATCACTTTTAAGCAGTTGTAAGCAGGTTTGCACAGTTTTGTGTGAAGCTAAGCAATGCTAACAGACAATTAATTCTTCTTAGCTTCACTTAGCTGCGCTTACTCCCACTTACACCCACACTAATTTTAATTACATGAAAGAAAAAAGGGTGATAGGAAAGTGAATAAATGGGGAATCAGGGGGTAAAACATTAGGTAACTCAGCTAGAGATGTGCAGGACAGCTGTAGGAAAGGACCATAGCTTTACATTTCTTCTGCATCAACAGCTCTGACTGATGTGGCAAATTTTGGAATTTACAGCCTCACAACCCACAGGAAGGGGTGCTGGCAATATACATTTATAGAGTAATTTGGTTGTAGATTGATTTATGTCACTGGACATAGTGGCAAAATGTAGAGCTATGTATGGGGCAATGATTTTTTTGCAGGACAGATGCCCTTTTTTTTTAAGGCGAGAGTGGGATGTTGGGGAAGAGCTGTAAGTATGTTTGAGGAGGTAGTTTGGGTAGGATAGGTTGCATTTGCAGACAAACAAGACACACAAGGGAGTAAACAGGTGTGGTATATCATGCATGAGGGGGGTAAACACCTTGGATGGGGTGGTTGGGAATCAGAGGCCCATGAGCCCCCCAGTGGATACAGTGGGACTGAGGTCCCTACCCAATGGCAGTCACCACTGCACCTTCATGGCCCAAAGGTGGCTGTGCTTGTGGGTGGACAACAGGGGCAGCCTGCCTCTCCAGGTGCATCAGGCAGCCCTCCATCTGTCACAGACATCCATCCAACTTGGAGCAGATGGCACTGTGCACTATTCCCTGGAACTTGCGGTGGGTGACAGGCTCCTCTCCACACCTACACCCAGGGGTAACAGGCCCCATCCCCAGAGGAAGTTCTACCCAAAGGTGGTGCAGGATCAGCAGATGAGGAAGTTCTAGTTTGGGTCTCAGACATGTTGGGGCCCGGTGCCATGGCCAGATGGAGCTGGATAGGCGGATACACTGAAATCTGCCTTCCCAAATGTGCTATGGTGTTGAGGTTATCCAAGATATATTGAATAGTTATGAGCAAAACATTTCAAGATTAGTTATAACAGCATGCATGGGTGTTCCAATTAACCCAAACCAACAGATTTGAAAAGGATGCATAGCAAACAGAACACAGGCATAGATGGAACAACAGTATGTATTTTAACAGCATGCAAGTTACAGTGATGCCAACAGGCATCCAATAATAGTGTTTGAACAAGGTATATTGATATGCAACCAATTAAAAATATGAACAATAATAGAACACCTGTCATAACAATAGGTTTTGAGAACAACATACCCATAGTATATGAATAATAACTATTCATGCAGAAGAGGGGTGGGTGGAGAGAAAAAAGTCCATTAACAACTGTATAGGCTTCCATTTTTCACAACAGTACTATTCATTACTTTACAGGTCCGCCCTCACTTTACTTCTACCTATGGCCCATAGTTTCTGTAGCACATACATACCCATTAGACTGTCAACCTGTAATGGTGTGGGGGTGACTGGGAGGACAATGGCTACATTACTGGAGGGGGCTTGTACATGTCAGGGTTACATAACTGATAGAGAAGGGGTGCCCTGTACTGATGTGTGAGTCTGCTACTGGCATACTTCCCTGGATTCCTATCTGTGTCCACGGTTATTGGCAGCAGTGAACACTAGCCATAACAGCATGACACCTGAAGGACATGTATCTGGGAGAGTGCATGGTGTATGTACTTATCCTGCTGTCATTTCCAGGCATATGGGTTTGGACAGAGAAACAGTTGTACACAGTGTATTAGTATACCCTTCATACAGCTACTACACACATTTTCTACCTGTAAGACCTGTGGAAAAAATATCTGTTAACACTTTCTGACTATTTCTACAGATATTCAGGATTTCTTTAGTGTATATATGCACACATCTCAGTACCACTCCCTGGCTTTGAATCATGTCTGGGTGTGCTAAAATGAACAACAGAGCTATTGTCCATCACACTGAGCTACTGATGAACTGATGTCTCTTGCTTGACTGATTTCTGCCTAATACTCTCTGGGTTGGACAGTCAGACCTTGTAATCCTGACATTCATGCACGACAGATAGTGTACTGTGTATTAATCCTTTGAAATGATACTATCTGTAAAGCAAAGGTTAACACACGAATGCAATGGTGCAGAGACACACTATAATACTGTAGACATTACTATTCAGGGTTCAGAACTTAGTGTATACAATATTTCATTTTCCTTTATATCTTGGTTTATAGCTCCACATTCTATTGTTTTGCATACTAGTTGGTTCTCAGAACAGCCTCAGTTACTTCATGCTGTCAACACCATATTTGCTGTGATGAACCTGTACACATTCTATTTCTACAACAACATACCAGAGTAAACACAACAGTTTCTGTTATACATCTTTATTACAGTGAAATGACACTTTTATTAATGGATATCCTGTGGATCAATATTACTGTGACAAACATAATTTATTCATTAGATCCAGTACACACTATTCCTACTGGCAGTAAACAATCTACTCCTTCTACTTTATGATGCTATATCCTGCACGTTAGATCTGTATTCACCAGCCTGTTGATGCATCCATGTCAGTCTGTCTGGATGAGCCTCAATGTTACTAGCCCTCTCTGCTGCAGCTGTAGGGGTGAGAAACAAACATTATGCATACCTGTCTATTACATACTTATGCTAGAATCTGGTACATCTATATCTGTGATACTTACAAACTGCTGCAGCATGGTTGTCCCGAGCATCTTGGATCCAGTGGGCCAAGAGCACCCCCTCCACTTTAGGTCAGCATAGTGATGCCGTACCTGCTCACCAGTTCAGAGGATACCAGTTGCACTGGTGAGGTCACATGCCAGATGGTTGCAGGCCTCCGCTTTATACTGTGAGCCCTGGTACTGCCCCTGCATTAGTCTGCAATCATGGTTTGATAAGAGGAGCCCAGCCATGACTCTGGACTCCAAAATGCCCCAGTGCTGCACCTGAAAGAGTGAGCCCTTTTGAACACCTGGCATGGTTCCTGCAGAGATCAGACTACAACAGATTATGGCTATATTCCTGCCTGAGCAGTTTAAATAAGGCCATATTCCTGCCATTTTCTGTCATTGAACCATTTTGAAAATCTAAGCTCAGCTAAGCAGTGCACAAATCTACTAAGCTGAGTTGGACAGTGCTTAAAGGGGTAATTGCTGAGCATTGCTTAACAGTGTGCAAATCCGCTTAGCTGAGCTGACTGCTGCTTAGTATTTACATCTAAGCAATGCTTAAACTGGCTAAGCAGAGTTGATCACTGCTAACCATTGCTCACTTTTATTTTAAAAAAATATCAGGATTATGACATTTATTATTACTAACATATTATTAAGTGTATAGGATTTACTTTACATGACGTCCCTCTATGTACTTTCATTACATTACCTTGGGGTGTAACTATACTGCATGGAACACTTGTGTATACATGGGTGATTTCACATGTTATATGCACTCACACTTAAACTTTGAACCAGCTACACTACTCTGTTAACAAATATCCATTACTACATAATTTAAAGCAAATAAAATATACTTTTAACAATGCTTTCCAATGTAAAAATGAAGTGCCTGTCTTGGTACTCACACAGTGAACGCCTGCATGCAATGCCGGGTCTCTAACCACTATGTTATCTCATCATTAGGATTTTAGCTGTATATTTTTATTTATCTCCTATGGAATGTTTAAACAATGATGAGCACAGGGCCCTAACATGCAAACCCACTCAGCTACGCTTAAACATACCGTATACTGGAAAAAAAATAATAAACTTACTTTATTTACATGTATCTGTACTCCTTGTCAGTCACAGTAAGGGAAATTGAAAGGGGACACATAGGGACAGGTTTTAAATATTGCTCTTAAAAACTTGGAAAGTGTGACTGTGGCTTTCTAGCAAATCATTGGCAAATCACTCAGGGTTTAAGCCAGAACATAATGACAGACATTTGGGTTTCAGACTTCATACCCTTCAGGAAATTTGTGCTAATGCAAAACATGTTATTCTATCAACTTGCCAAATTTGTAAAAGCAATATTTAAAATGTGTCCCTATTTTTGAGCCTTTGTCTCCCATTATTTATGGCTTTGTACAGATTTCTTGCTCTAGGAGGTTGAGAGGTATATGACGCAGGCATCTGGCCATTCTGTGGAAACCTGTACTGTTCAGGTGTATAGCTGTACGGCTCTTTCACAATTCAGGGGTGTGTGGCAGTACCCGTCACATGCCCCCTGCATTGCTTCCTAATGGGATATCTTCTTACAGTGTCCATGGACACTGAAAGCACTTGCAATGTGAAGTACGGTACTTTGACAATGCAGGGGATGTGTGGCAGTACCTGTTACACACCCCGTGCATTGCTTCCTATCCAGACTTCCTGCTTTCAGGGTCCACGGACACTGAAATAACTTGCAAAGTGCTGTACGGCACTTTGACAATGCAGGGGGTGTGTGAGAGAACCTGGCACACACCCCCTGCATTACTTTCTTGATCCCATATCTATTTCAGTGTCAGCAGACACTATTTTACTATTGTATTTGATTTCAGTGTCTGCAGACACTGAAATGCTTTTAAAAAGTGGCGTATGGCACTTTCTGAGTGCATGGGGCATGTTAGATGTGCATGGCCTACTTAAACACACTCCCTGCACTCAGTGCATCTTCACGAAGGGTCTACTTTAGATTGACGAAAAGTCAAAATGTCGAATGCTCACATGAACATAAATGCAGGAAGTCGATGTTCATTTTTTTGGATCAGAATATTTGCCCTTTCCTCACTGTAGTGCGATCTTGGAGTTGGAATATATATTTAGTGGAGGGTGTGGGAGGGTCCAGCCCCCACAATAGCGATTTTGAATTTCTGCATTTATGCTCATGTGAGCGTTCGACATTTTGATTTTTTGTCTATATAAATATAGACCCTTCATGAATATGCAAGGCATGCTGCTGTTAAAGCTAAGGGTAAATGGACATGGTTCACTCCATACAGGAATAGCACTATTCCTGCATGGAGTTTATTGAATCCCGGGAATGATCTTTTTAGATATCTGTAAGAATTTCCTGGAAACTTGTGATGTGTGCATGACTGACAACACTGAGGTCACTGTTACATGTCACTATATATATATATATATATATATATATATATATATATATATATATATATATATATATATATGGGTGTGTGTGAATGTCCAACTGTCAAAAAAAAAAACAGGAAGTGATTAAACACAATTGGTTGATTGCATTAATGCTCATGTGAGCGTTCGACATTTTGATTTTTCATCTATATAATATAGACCCTTCATGAATATGCAAGGCGTGCTGCTGTTAAAGCTAAGGGTAAACGGACATGGTTCATTCTGTGCAGGAATAGCACTATTCCTGCATGGAGTTTATTCAATCCTAGGGATGATCTTCTTAGATATCTCTGTAAGAATTTCCTGGCAATCTGTGATGTGCACATGACTGACAACACTGAGGTCACTGTTACATGTCATATATATTTGGTTTCACTTCATATTGCCGAAATGCTGAATATCGAATTTCAGCATTTTGACAGTATAAAGCCGAAACCATCACAACACTGACACTTCACAATCACGAAACCACAACATTGCACACACAGCATACAGCACACAACACACAAACCATAATACCCACAACACAAAACAATTAAACACAACAAAGCATCACACAGACACACACCTACACTACAGAAATGCAGGGGGGCAAGCCCCCCCTGCACCCCCACACCCCTCTACTTATATATAGTAACTTCGAGATCACACAAACAGTAAAAAAAAAAATCACACACAGCCAGCACACACACTCATACCTCCACCTCCCTACCCTAACCTAGTTGTACAAGTTACGAAAACACTCACTCACACCCACTCACCTTAAACTGCAGACACCACCCCAGCCAAACACTTCCGTAATATAATGTAAATGCATAAGCGCAAATTCAACATAGTCCTATTCGCGCTTATGCACTTTCGTTATTTTGAAGTTTCGGCTTCATGGAAATGAATTGCTGAAATTCGATATTTCAGCAATTTGTGATTACGAAGTGAAACTATATATATATATATATATATATATATATATATATATATATATATATATATATATATATATATATGTGTGTGTGTGTGTGTGTGTGTGTGTGTTTGTGTATGTGTATTTCTGTGTATGTGTATGTCCAACTGTCAAAAAAAAAAAAACAGCAAGTGATTGAACACAATTGGTTGATCACCAGCCAATTGTTTGAAGCTCCATACCCCCTGCTAATTATATATACCAAGTTTAAGATTACATTACAATGGGAAAAGGGCAATTTCTCCAATCCACACTGTGCCATCATCTTTCTCATAAAAAAGCCAGTACATGCAATCAGCTACATTCCTTTTTTTTCTGTACAACAATATGAAATATCAACCACTTGTCTGTACCCATATCTATTTATCTATCTAGCTATACATAATATATATACATATGTATGTATTTAGGGTGGCCTAAACCAAAAGCCATTCTCACATGCAGTCTCACCAACAGAAGATTAATGACAGGAGCTATTCAGTCAGACCAAAGTATCCCATCAGTCAGAAATGCAATCTGATATTTGATTTGAGAATACTGTATCTAAATCTATATCTATACCTTTATCTATATCTATATCTATATCTATATCTATATCTATATCTATATCTATATATATATATATATATATATATATATATATATATATATATATATATATATATATATATATATACACACACACAGATTAAACATGCCACTCAGATATACATATCTCAATCAGAAGTGACAGGTAAAGGACATAAACTTCTTTTGTATATTGGGAAATGTCCAATAAACACTAATTATGAGCTTACATATCTGGAGTGTGTACTGGTTCAGTGATACTACTGAACAGAAAAATATACATTTTAACAAATGTAAACCAGGGAAATTAACCCACATGCATATTTACACTATGAGAACAAGGATACTTAACATGAAGGTCAACCTAACTATGCAGGAGGAGGCATGCAGAAACACACTTCTATTATTAAAGTTATACAGCATCATTTAATGCCTATTTCTATTGCTATTAAAAGCTAAACATTTTTTATGACTGCATGCATCCTCACCTTTGTACTCTCTTAGGCTCTCCAGTCTGCTCCTGTGCATCTTCCTATTCCTTTTGATCTCTTTGGGAACTAGTGACATAAAAAAGGAATAATGTAATATTTGTGCATGACACACAATGGCAGGTTATTTGGGTAGCTAAAATAAGTTATACATACAGTGATGAGGTGGCGATTGCACCTTAATAGCATTTTTCCATCTGCAAAGGAGGTTAGAATTACAGCATCTTATGTCACTGCAATGGTGATGACACTGTCTCCTATGCATGGGATACCAGTAGACTAGGTGACAGCCTTGATTAGACTATTCCATGCTTCATCCTTTTATATCCCACTGCAGGAGCTGCTGGCTGCATAGCTCTCAACTATCCAGATTTCTGCAGACTGTCCAGATTTTTGACTCATATTTTTCATCTGTTCCTCTTAAAATGTCTGGTTTTCTGGCAGATCAGTGAGGACTGAAGTCACTAAATAATGACATATATTTGAACCACATGTCCTTCAGAAAATTCACGTTGACACAAATCCTATTATTCTAGCAACTTTCTAAATTTGTAAAAGCAATATTTAAAATTTGTCCCTATTTTTGGGTCTTTGTCCCCCCATTATTTTGGGCTCTGTCCAGATTTCTTGCTCTAAGAGGTTGAGATGTTTGTCTGGCTGGGTTCCCCTTGACTTGATCGACACGCCAAAACACCGATGCTCAGAAGACTGACTCCAGAAGATCGACGAGACAGATGATCGACAAGGTGAAATCCCGACAGCCGAAACACCGACATGGGCAACGTGTGAGTGCGACTCGGTAAGTGTGCGATAGTGAGGGATTTAGCGTTAGGGAGCGGACAGGTAAGTGTGAGATAGTGAGGGATTTAGGGTTAGGTTGCGGGAAAGGTGAGTGTGCGGTAGTGTCGGACTTAGGGTGCGGGTAAGGTAAGTGTGTGATAGTGACGGAGTTTTGGTTTATGGGCGGGTTAAGTGAGTTAGGGTTAGGGTGCGGGTAGGGTAAGTGTGCGATAGTGACGGACTTTAGGTTTAGTGGTGGGTTAAGTGAGTTAGGGTTAGGGTGTGGGTAGGGTAAGTGTGCGATAGTGACGGACTTTAGGTTTAGTGGCAGGTTAAGTGAGTTAGGGTTAGGGTGCGGGTAGGGTAAGTGTGCGGTTGTGTCGGACCTTAGGGTTAGGGTTTGGGTTACGGTTAGTGCATGTATAGTTGTGTGTAATGTGTAGTTTACGTTTTGTGTGTCGGTGTTTTGGGTGTCGGTGTTATGGTGTTTGGTTTTGTGAGTTGTCGGTTTTGTGCGTTTTCGGTCTTTTGGTGTCAGTATTTTGGGTGTCGGCTTTGTGGCGTGTCGGTGTTGTGATAGGGATCTGTCTGGCTGTCCTCTTCATGGAGGATGTTCAGAGAAATCTTGGACTTCTCCTCAGAACATCTATGTCCTCTAAAAGGAACACTTCAATCTTGTTCTACTTCTCCAACTATAATGCCTCACCTTGATGGAATACTGTCAGGCAATGACTTCCCAAAAGAGTTGTCGGGTGTGCCAACTTTTGTGCAATAATAGGCATCAACAAACACCTCATTTGCATGATGAAGAGCAAACTCTGACTATATAGGTACCATATTATTATTATACTTCTACTGGTACTTTAAGGTGCAGAACATGGCAGTCCTCCAGCCCCTGTGTATGCTGATGAGAATACATGCTTTACAGTGACTCCTGATTGTTAAATATGGCATGAAGATTATTTCACTCCTAAGAATAATAGGCTGACTGTGTGTGTGCAAAGCTGCTCAGGCATGTAAATGTCATCTTGTAGAAATCTTCATGATATTCACCATGTGTGTTCATTCCACAAACTGAGCGATTCAGAAACAATAATAAAATGACTCACACTTGCATAATCGTCATGGTGAATCTACATAGTGCAACAGGAAGCCCACAACCTCATTGAGCTATGGAAGAAAACATTGTTAATGGAGTTTGAATCCTGATAAGGGTACGTTTTCTGAAATCTTTCCTTCTGACTATGCTATCTGCTAAAATAAAGAAGTGTTACTTCTTACAAATACATTCCTTTGTGAAACAGTGCATTTTTTACTGCTGTTTACCCTGATACCTATAAGGGATGTTAGTTTGTCAGTACTTTTAAATGTGCTGGACAAAAGAGAATTCAGGGGTACACTGTAAGTGTAGTGAATGCAGTAGCCTGAAGGATTATTAAGGTAAATGGCAGACATGCTGCTGAGCTCATATTCAGAGTCCTGTTTATAGCTATTCTAGTATTGTGTGTCTTGCACATATGTCATTAACCACATCCTTTGTAGCATTGCTATTGTAATGGTCATGAGTTCTGGTTCAGTTGTACATAAGTGCTCAGTACACACACGTGCTTGGCATTACAGATGGTGGATACAGACATCTAACGGTCAGGCATAAATACAGCATTCTATATGGCCTCTAGTAGGATAGTATTAGTGTAAGGATTTGCAAGGCTAATGCAAGAACAAGACTGTTAATTTCACTGTCTTCCATACCAGCAGAGCTATGCATAAAAAAAAAAAAAAAAAAAAACATGGCAAAAAAGAAAAAAAAAATGCTGCATCTGTTGGGCAATCCACATCATCCACCCACAAACTAAAATTCGCAGATGCTGAGAATGAAGTGGCACTACAGGCCGTAGATCTCAATTGCTGATGCATCTTTACTGTCCATGTTACTAACCACCCCTTCTGTGATCATGTGTGGGCTGAAATTGTCAGCAATGTCAATGTAACTATGAAATGGTCTGCCACAGTGTCATGAGTGTGGTCTGTGCTGCCACACTGAGATCAGAAGATGTGACATGAGAATGTAAGGCAACAGGTAGTGGGCCATCCACCAATCCACATCTTATGGAGATACACAAGTTTCTAGCCCACAATGTGGTGCTGCATGTTGGGACACAGCTGAACAGGGCCCATAAAGTTTCAGCTGGGGATGGCCCCAGTATGTAATCCTATTTCATAATATCAATAACTGCAAACTCTCCTTACCTTTTAGTTACTCTAAACTTCATTAAACCTGTGTGACGTATGGTGTACAGGTACATAAGGGCTCCAAGTGATATAACCATCGGCACAAGGCATGTCCAAAGATATTGGATTTTACAATTATAGTTGTAAAGAAAGTTGCATATGAATTTGTAGTGCTAAGCCATACTTACTCCAGATTTTTTTTTTTGCTTTGGTGTATTAACAGGTGATTTTTTATCAGGTAGCAACAGTGTGATGTTGGAGGATCTATAGTCTCTGATAATAATGTCCGGGACAAACTTACACAGTCAGGGGGTGCAGTGTGTATGTTTAACACAGGGATTGTGACAACCACATCTTCTACAAGACCATGGACTCAGTCTCTATGCCTGTACATATCCGAGATACACAAACATCACAGGCAGAACAGGTTGATGGGGACACTATAGATCAGGGAAGTGTTGTGGACCCTAGATGACTGATGTCTGAATCTTCTGGCACTTGTGAGCAGGGAGTTCTACGCAAACAGTTTGGTAATGGAACCAGCAAAAGATATGTTTAGTGTACTCCCCCTGAGGCTGGTTTATCAGTGGTTGCAACCCAGTATATGTACAGGGCCATCATGAAGGCAGATGCTATTGCCACTACTGTCATGACAAAAATCATGAGAGTGATTCAGGATGTGCATGTTGACCTAAGGGGGTGCATGTTCTGAATGTGTGGCTGCTTGGATAGTCTGAGTCATATGCCCTGGCCATGTAATGTCTTGTCTGGATCATCTGGCAGAGTTAGAGAGGCTATCCTCACAACTGGTCATCTGCTCTATCCACAGATGTTAGCCAACCTAGATGTGGACATGTGTGATTCTGCTCCTACAGTGCTAGCAATTTCATAGCAACATCTATTGTGGTATTTACTCCCAGAAGAGAGTGTCCAAATGGTTGTGGCTGTCATCATGGTGCCACTGTCTAGCAGATATTGGTCAAGGTCACTTAACATTTGGATATCTAGACAGGATTGTGGCACAGCCAACACCCTTATTGGTGGGGGCATGTATGGGAAGCAGAACCCTCTGTCATGTGATATGTACCCTTGACCTATCCAGTAGACTGAGCTGCAGTACTGCATCAACTACAAAGGCTGTGTCCCTGCAGATACACACACAATCTATGATAGCCCCCAACACATCACTCACATCCAGTAACCTCAGCCTATTTTGACATTAACCCCCCACAGCAGTTCTAAAATTTCCCATAAAAGTACTTTTTCTTTTTATACACATCAGCACTCACACACTTCCCAATGAAAGACATATACTTCCTTCATCAGCTGTGCAAATGATGATAACTGTGCCTTGCTCTTTGTTTATTGGTACTTGAGTTGTCTTAACTGTACCTCGCTCTTTGTTTATTGGTACTTGGGTTGTCTATGTTTGATGCCCATACTGGCCAGTCTATGCATGGGTAAACTCAGCCTGGTGTTTTTGCATGCATCATTTTTATTTTAATGTATCTGCTTACCTTTTGTACAGTTATGTTATAAAGCTATATGCAATGTGCTTGCCTCCATATGGCATAAGCATCTCCTGCTGCTGACCCATCCAGTGACTTCTCATCTGTCTCTGGCCCTGTCTGTTGTACTGGAAACTGCTGACCTGCAAGAGGCTACTATTCTGTAACTGCTTCATAAGTACAATAGTGGGTAACTTTCCATGTGAGGATGTATCTAGAATCACCAACAAGATGCTCTTATAGGAAAACACTCCTTGAAAATACTTGGCAAATGTCACATCTGTGCTATATTTGAGACTCCTGAAAACTGCCTGGGTTGCCTGCACATACATTCCAGATTATACCCTGTGGCAGTAAGTGAGATGCTATCCTTTGGGGTTCATGTACCTCCATCTTCGTTCACTACAAGGGGCATTTATTTCAATGTGGTTCATAGATTCATAGATTAGTACTAAGCTAACTACCCTTGCAAGCCATTTTAGGCCTAGCCAATTATCCCTTGTGAGACTCAAACCCCACACCTTGTGTTTGTAAGGCAAGCACCTTAACTGTTAGGCCACCCTCCTAACCCTGGGTACAGCTTATGGCTCCTAGTACTTTAGGGAAACTGGCTATATCATATAAATCCTGCATGGTGTTGGCTCTCTCCACTGGGGTATGTGTGAACCATATGTGAATCACTATATGGTTAAGCATGACACTGAGAATCTGTTGAGATATTCTTGAGGTAGATGCCTAAGATACCCCCACTGTGTCCCCAGTAGGTCCTGTAACTTCTTCTTCTTCTTTCAGCTTTTCCCGGTTAGGGGTCGCCACAGTGGATCACCTGTCTGCTCATGATTGGCAGTGGAGTTTTACAGTGTCGAGTTGCCAGCCTGGCGCCCAACCTTCCACAGAAGGCACGCACATGGACATACTCACACCTAGGGCCAATTTAGAGTGTCCAATCCACCTACAGCATGTCTTTGGGATGTGGGAGGAAACTGGAGCACCCAGAGGAAACCCATGCGACCACAGGGAGGACATGCAGACTCCGCACAGAAGGCACCCCAGCCGAGAATTGAACCGGAGAACCTCTTGCTGTGAGGTGGCAATGCTAACCGCTGCACCACTGTGGCCACCCCCAGTAGGTCCTGTAACTAATATATGCAAATCCACACATACCATTGTATCCACTAGGATAGGTACACCATGAGTCCCACAGGGCAGCAGACATGGCTGACACATTTCCACAATTTGTTTTACTGTGTTCCTGTCAAAATAGTACCATCCAACTGTGCCAATGTCATAGAAGGCATTCTATCTCCTTTCACAAATCGCAGTTAAAATCTCCTACCATAATAACTGACATTTGTCAAAGGGCGACGTTTTTAAGTTTCTTCAGACATATTTTTCTTCTTTATTATATCAGTGAATGCATAACGTATAAGAATCCTGATATATTTTTTATTTTTTCTTACATGCCACTATTATTCCAGGTGCTACTATCGTCAAATCCAGTATCTTCATCTCTTCAGTGAAAAATCCAATTCTGAACACATTTTACCTTCTACTGATCATATAGCCTTTTTCCCCATATTACCTCAATTCTTTTATTTTTTTTCTTCCTTTATACATCTTGTATCCAACAGACATAGCCTTTGTACTTATTTTTACACAATCCAGTTACTACCACACATCTAATAAAATTGTGATTGCTGTTACATTTAGACTTAATATTACTAAGTCATCCCTTTCCTTTTTGTGTCTGTCTTATGTCAAGATTTTCTTTCCTTCTCCATAATTTCCACCCAACTGATTTATCATTTTTATTGCTTCTTATCTTGTATCCACGCAGTGGTGGTGCTGCGGTAGCATTGTCGCCTCACAGTTGGACGTTGCCCATTTGATTCTCAGTTAGAGCGTCTTCTGTGTAGCGACATGTGTGAATGAGCATTCCTTCATTGAAGGTTGTGCATTAGGCCCGGCAAGCCAGTACGTAAAAATCTACTGCCAATCATTAGCGGACTGGAGTTCCGCTGTGGCGACCCCTAACCGGGAAAAGCCGAAAGACACAAACAAACATTGCTTCTTATCTTGTCTCAAATTCTTCACTCTTTTCACTTCCTAGTATTGCATATCTGTTTTTATCTTTCACTGTAATACTTTCTATTTGTAAAACATTTCTTACATTACTCTGATCATCATCATTCTTGGGTGAGTTTGAGGTGGAAACACTCAACATGTTTTATGAGGTGGGAGAAACCCCACAAAGACAAAATGAGAACATGCACACCCCATACAGGCATCTCAGTGGCCAGAGGTCAGGACTGAACCTTTTACTTGGGAGGCAAAGACCTTAACCATTATACCAATTGTGTCAATTATCATCTTTCCCCATATTAATTACATTTTCATCTTCAGTTATCTCCCCCATAATACTTTCTCCACCAGTATGTTCAGTTATATTATGATCAGATTGTCTTTCTTATGAAATGTTCTGTTCTTCTAACCTTTCATTTTCTGGTATAGATCAGTTAAACCAGAAGTGTTCAAATTCATTGCATTTTTTACAATATGGCCTACAATTGTTTTGCGATATTCCCCTTTACCCAAAATGACCACATCATCTGCTATCACAATCTTGAACCAAGTATCTCGTGTCCCAGCAAAATCATGCTTTAGGTTGACTCCAGTACCTCACTGTTCCTTGTTTTCCATTCACCATTATAACATTTGGAATGTGCTGCATTTTCCTTCATACACATTTAGTATCACCCATTCCTCTCACCCCTCATCTAAACATTCCTTTCATCAAACATTTTATAAACTCATGCATCTTTTTGCAAAAAGGCAAGAAAGTCTTTAACTCATGTTCCATTTTGACATTTTGAATTGTACATTTATTTTTTTTCTTTTAACTGTAGTCCTGAGTTCTGAAAAAACACTCACCCCATTGGGGCAAATGAGCTATTTTTCTCCACTTATTTTCTCATCATAATTTTTTTCAAGTAAGGCAAAAGTTTCAAAAATAGCTTTGTAAAATTGTTTGCTTCTTTGTCTATTAATGCTCTCAAGCCCTGCACTTTAAACCCAAAAGGTCAATGCTCTCATGCCATGCATTTTAAACCCCAAAGGTAAAATAGTACTGTCCATTACTTCATACCTGTTAATTATGCCACTGTTTTTGTTTTGATTGTTAATACTGGTCTTTTCTTCTGATTTTGTTGTTCTTCCATCAGTCTTTGTCTTCTTTCAGCTTTAATCGCAACATCTCTGTTGTCTTTGTTTACCATTTATGCATATGAAAGGGTTTTCTTATTGCTCACAGCAAAATCTTGTTACAGGGGCATACTTTTGAAACCAGCTGCTCCACTTGAAAGGCATACCCACAAACTGCAGTCGGCACTTTTCAGTAATCCAGCTCCTTTTCCCAATTCATCTGGCAACAACTCCTCTGTTACCTCTATAAGTCTATGTGCTATACTACAGTATTCTAACTTACTTCCTCTTCAACATTTGTCTCACGTAAAAAAGTCTCACCTAGATCCATTATCTCAGTCAGTATTGTTGTTTCTAGACTTCCTTCTTTCAACTGTGAAATGACAATCTCCTCTCTTACAGAATCTGTTTGTGATTATTCAGTGGTCTACATCACTACACTCTCAGCCTTCTGTCTCTTTTCCTCCTCCATATTGGAAACTTTGACTTTAGCACCAGTCCTCTGGTGCCAGATAGTGGTTAAAACAGTAGGGGAAGTTCCCTGGTGCTCTAGTCATATTTCTCCTAGTCAATATGAATACCAATTCAGGTCTTTCCTGAAAAGAGATCATTGGCTTAGTCGGACTAACCCAGTCAATATCTGGTTTATAAATGGTATCTAAACAGCAGGCATAAGATAAAACTGTTACAATTATGGTTTAAATACTGAAAAGTAGGGAAAGGAGTAGTGCTAGATATAAGAAAAAAAGGGTGAGTAGTCAGGATATTTGCTATATATATATATATATATATATATATATATATATATATATATATATATATGTGTGTGTGTGTGTGTGTGTGTGTGTGTGTGTGTGTGTGTGTGTATATATATATAAGCAATGCAGAGAGAGAGGGAGACTGATTTTCATTTTCAAAGAAATCAAGCAATTTGTTGTAGGTATGAACATTCTGGTAATCAGTGATTTTAATTGTGATATTAAGAAAAAAAAAGAAATGTTTGCTCAGGATCTTAAGGTAAGTAAGAAAATTATGATGGGAGATTTTCAAGTATGAAAGGAAACATAATTTACATATCAGGGCAGAGCAATTGCAGAAATAGATGTTTTTTTTTTTCAAAAACTATTAAAGGAGTAAAAGGAGGACAGGAGATTTTGGGTTTACAGATCACTGTAGTTTGTGGGGTGTATCTGATTTAAATTATGAGTTTAAAAGAAAAGAATAAATGGTAGAGAAAAGAAAATGAGAATAAGGAGCTTAGGGAAGAACATTACAGTATGGACTTTTATTCAGCATGGACCAGTGAGTGAGTTTAAAAAAATACAAGAAAAAAAAAAAAAAAAAACGCGCCCTAGGATTCAATAAAGCCTACACGATCATTTTTCACCATATGCACATTGCGGCACCTGAGGTATGCTAATTATAGCATAAGTAGCTGAATTTCATGATAATTAACTAATCTATCATGGTGGAGTCATTCAACAAGTTATAAAGCATCCATGTAGGCCCTGTGCTGCTTTTCTCTGTGAATTCCAAAACTTTTGGAATACAGCCATGGAAAGGAGTCTACACGGACAGGATATTAGGGGCTGCTGCTGCTTTAATTCATTTGTATGTGCTATAAGCTGAAGCCAATGCTGCTGCTGCTGCTGCTGGTAACAGGCCTAGACCAAGAAGGAGAAGAGTTTTCAGGTCCTGTTTGGCTTTTCACAAGCTACATGATGTGGAAATTGTAGAGCACTACAGGGTGGAGAGGGACACACTACAGAAACTCTGCAATCTCTGCCATCCTCAACTCAGAGCCAGAGCCAACCAAGGTGAGCCCATCCCAGTGGTGACAAAGGTATGTGTAGTCCTTAAAATCTTAGCTATGGGTACCTTTCAGAGTCCTACAGGGGACATTCTGGGGGTGTCATAGGCATCAGCATCCAGGATCCTCCAACAATTCCTGAATGCTATACTCCCACATGTCAGTGACCACATATATTTTTCCTGTATTTCTGAGGAGAGGGCCAGAAATATGCAATACTTCTACCATGTAGCACACTACCCTGAAGTACTGGCTGCCATAGATTGCACACATACAGAAATGAAGGCACCACCTGGGAAATAAGGTAGGCTCTGCATTAACAGAAAGAGCTACCACTCTATTAACTGCCAAGTCATGTGTAATGCCAGGGGAATCATCTTGAACATGTGTGCTGGCAAACCTGGCAGTTACCACAACTCGCATATCTAGCACACCTCCCAAATGTACCACATTCTTGCTAGGGGGACATCCCAAAGGGCCATCTACTGGGGGATGCATGCTATGCAATGGAACCATGGCTGATGACACCCATCAAAAATGCACACACCCATGGAAGAACACCATAATGAGGCACACAACCAAACCAGAAATATTATAGAGCATTTATTTGGGCTGCTGAAGCCATGATTCTGTTGCCTTGATACATCTAGTGGAGCCCTGCAGTACATTCCACAGACATGTACTGAAATATTCATAATATGTGCCATGGTACAGAATGTCATCCTGAGGAAACAGCTTCAGCAGGATCAGCAAGGGGAAGGGGCACACTTCCCAGCACCAATGCCAAGGTCATCACATCCACGGGCATATGAGGAGTCAGAGGTGCAACCACCAGCTGCTGTAGGTGTAGGCAGACATAGGCATGCTCAGCATGCCCTTGCATTGGCTAAGAGACAATGCATAGCACACTCACAAACTACCTAGAGGCCTAAAACTTTCCCCCAACAAACATACATATAGCAAGATTGATGCTAGGCAACTCATACAACCTTTACCTCCCCATGTATTGGCTGTGTATTGCTTGCATCAGACAGAGTCAGCCCTGAACTACAACTGTGTCAACTACTGATTTTACAAGGTAGGTTTCTAACCTGGAGTGTATTGTGTAGTAACATAAATAGGCGGTATATCCTTGTATTGCACTAATTGGTACTGTAATAAGTAAGAGGTGGGAAACTGGTACTGAAATGATCTTAAAATATGACAGCAGAGATTTGTGTGACTTATATGTGTTCATTATTAAGTAGAAAACTGGCTCTCTGAACGTCACCTGTTATTAAATCACCAAAAAAACGAAATGCTGTTTTTCTCACCTACACAAAGGTCTGCTGCTTTTACCTTAAACATTAATGTGAAGGATGGCACTGTTATCTCCCCCAACCCCTCTACAAAACTACTAGGAGTCATTATTGATAATAACCTAAAATTTGACTTGCATGTCAATCAATTAATCAAGAATATCAATAAAAAACTAGGATCACTGTATAGAATAAAAGCCTTCCTAAACCCTCCAGCCAGGATTGCCATAGCCCACACCCACCTAATCTCAGCACTTCTGTATGCCTCACCCCTTTTCTCTAATCTAAACAAGTCGGTCCTAAATAGATTGTCATCCTGTTACAATCACATTGCCAGGTTTGCCACTGAAATATTCACAATATGTGCCATGGTACAGAATGTCATCATGAGGAAACAGCTTCAGCAGGATCAGCAAGGGGAAGGGGCACACATCCCAGCACCAATGCCAAGGTCATCACATCCACAGGCATATGAGGAGTCAGAGGGGCAACCATCAGCAGCTGTAGGTGTAGCCATTTAGGACATAACACTGCATTAACCTCAAACAGCTTGAGTGGCTAGAACTTCCCAGTCTAATCAAATACAACCTTCCGACTATAGTTAAAAAACTCTCTATAATCCAAATAATACACCATCTCTAATGAATATTATCACCCCTCATAACAGTCAGAGACTGCTTAGATCCTCAAACAAATTACTAATTTAAAACAAGAAAAACGGCTCAGGAAAAATGCCAACATCCACAAATAATTATTTAATAAAATCAATGTCCTTTAAAAACCAATGTTGTGATGAAAAAAAGTCCAAAATAAGCCAAAAAACAAGAATCTACAAATCTAGGGGCAGGATTCACGAAGCCTCCGTGTAAGAGTTATAACTCATACACGGAGGCTGCAGTTAAACGGAGTGATGTCAGCATGCTCTGCATATTCATGAGAGCATGCTGAATCACACCTAAGGCTAACACGGTCCGTGTAAGACAGTAGGGGGCGTGTCCGTAGGCCGAGCCCTGTAAGCGGACACGCCCCCAGAAGAGTAAAAGTACCCAAAGTAAACACCCACGACAGAGTCCATGGAAATTTGAATAAACACAACACAACACATGCCCCCACAGACTACGAACATAAAATGCACAAATGAACATCTCATAATTTTTTTTTAAATTGTAAAGATGTTTAACCGTGAGTGCCTTATGCTGGCGTGCCCGTAGCGCAGCTACAGTTAGCAGTCAGTGGGAAAGCATATAAGAACTAAATATGCAAAGTAAGCAAAGAAGCAATAGCGTAGTGGTAGAGATGTTGGCTGAAGAGCAGGCATTCATGGTTCGAGCCCCTACAACACCAATTTTTATTTGCAGCAAAATAAGCACGAAACAAGTCCCTGACAGATATGTACACATAAAATCACATTTTATGTAAAATGTAATGAAATAGCCCATTTATATGGAAGAAATGTGAGGTAACAAAACAATAGAAAATGCCACATGTGCCCATAGCTGAGCTACAGTTTAATAGGGTGAGTGCATCTGCCTGTAGGTGAGCAGTGGTTTAACTGGTGCAAAATGAGTGCCCGTAGCTGAGCAGTGGTTTAACATGCTAAATCTATGTGCCCCTAACTGAGCTGAGCGTAATATGCGTGCTGATAGCCAAATGAGGCTTAAACCAGCGTACCCCGTTTGCGCGGAGCTGCGCACCGCGCAAACAAGCTAACCGACGGGCAACGTTGAGCAAGCCGTATCAAAACTGCCTTTACACAGACACACCCCTCAGCTTGTCTAGACAGTCATAAAAAATAAAAAGTAGTGGCCAGGTTCGAACCCAGGATACTATACACCATAGTCAAGGTACTGAACCACTAAGCCATGACAGCAGTACCTATAAATGCAATAATAGCAAATATATAGGAATGAATACAAACTGAAGCATGACAATGCAGGTTTAGTGAAGTTGATACAATTCCAAAATGGCCAATCACAGATATGTGCGGGAAAAACGGACTATATAAGCCCCATAGGTGGAAATACACAGCATAAATGATTGTAGAACTGACTTGCAGCCAGAATGACAGGAGAAGGTGAGGGTAGTTGCTTTCGAGCACAGAGGTGGTGTGTTGAGGAGTCCAGGTACATGGTCTGGCTCCTAGTCCACAATCATGAGGCCCAACTCATGCAGGGCCAGGTCCTGTGGGGAGCATATAGGGCTGAGGCGTGGGACCGGTTGGCTCATGATCTCACCAGTGCCTCAGGGATTCCAAGGACTGGTGAGCAGGTCCGTCACCACCATGCGGACCTGAAGAGACGCAAGCAGGACCAATTGAACCTTTGGATCCAGGAGGCCCGGCAAATGCCCAACGCCCCACTACTGAGTAAGTTACATTTAATTATGTATGTAAGAAATTAAACTAGCTGATATTATGGAGATGTGTATTCCAATATTACTTCATTTATATTACAGCTGCAGGTGTCCGTTCTGTGAACCACAGAGCCTATGGCGATAGGCTGGTGCGGTTGCGCCACCAGGCAGGTCAGTAATCCACTACCAGTAACTGTAAAGAAATACAAAAGTATGACAGTCAGCAAAAGAGTGCAGTGTAGTCACTAAGTAATAAAATGTGCAAGTAACAGTGTGAAAGTGTTTGCAAGTATTGCTTGATTACAAAAGTGTGTTGCAGTCTGTGTTTCGAACAGAAAAATGAAAATGTCTGACATAAATTCTGAAATAAAAATGCCCCACCTGTAAGAAAATAGTACACAACCTGCAGCAGGCTGAAAAGTATAGCTGCAGAAGATGATGAAATCACATGTGTGAAATATATCCCTGTTGAAATACTGAAACATGACAGAAGTGAGACTGCTGGAAAGGATTGTAATAACTATAGGTAAAACATATCAATAAAGCCTAGAAGTAAGTATCATCCTGAATAGTAAAATGAAAACAAGTGAGTGTGAGAAAGTGTCATGAATCCAGCAATACAGTAGTAATAACCCCTGAATAAAGTATACTGCAGTCAGTACAGAATGAAATGCATGTGAGAATCAAAACCAAACAGCGAAATCTGTTCAAAGTGTTGCTGCATCTGGAATGTGTATCCCAAAATCTGGATATGTTGCTCTCAGTCTGCAATATGCAGATAGTATGATTGTCTGATATACCAAACACCCACACTTGTCTATAGCTATATAAAGCAAATGTAGCAGGATGATGTAGCTGAACAAAGCTAGATATGAATGTGTATGAAGAACAATAAAATTTATATTGATGTTGCAGTAACAGTCCTTTCACCAAGATGAAGTAGTTATCATATTGGAAACTGTAGTTAGAACAGTAGTGTGTATATATGTGCAGCTATTAGAAATATACAGCATATGTATTGGTATTTGAAGGTGTTAATATTATTTGCTTCACCCCACCCTATAACCACATATAACCCATTCCACGTGAAAATGGTATGTGCAATCACAAATAACACCCCTGGACATTTGTCCTTTTGGGTCATATATATTTGCATGTCCGTTGATGCATCTGCCCTGTTCATACATCCAAACCTGATGGCCTGTTGCCATCAATCAACCCTGCATGTTGTTGGACTGTGAATTGCTGTTCAAATTATGCATGTGTTATGCTCGCTGTTCAATGGTGTGAATATCTGGGTGTTTGGTTAATGGGAATACTAATGCATGCTGTTACAACTAATTGTGAATGGTATTATATGTCACTAGCCCAAACTGTCATGACATAATGCAAAACATAGGACAACAGGGAAGGCGGGTTCCAGCGGACCCACCTCTCCCACCTCAGCTGGTGAGTGCACCTGGCACTAGTGCCCAGTCTGGACCCTCCTCCGGTGGCCCTGTGCCACATGCAGGTGGAAGTGCTGCAGGGGATGGGGCTCGCCCCACCTCTGCAAGTGTGGCCGGAGGAGAACCACCATTCACCCTCCATAGCGTCTGGACTGTGGTGCGTAGGGAGATTTGGGACTCTGTTCTTGAGCCCCTACGCCAGCTTGAGGCACAGGTGGCACAACTTATGGGCATGCCTGTTGCCCAGCCTACACAGCCCCCAGCACAGCCCTGTCCTGGGCAGTGAAGGAACAGTGGCAACTGCCTATGGGTGGGGATATCAGTTCCACTGTTGCCATCTAAGGGCTCATGGGCTCTGGATATCCAAACCTCCATCCCCGTCAATTGTGTAACCCCCCACACGTGTCATACACTGCCCCTGTATGTGTCTTGTTTGTCTTGTCTGTTTACCTACCCAACCTACCTCCCCAGCTGTACTGACTTCCTTCAACTGACATACCACTCTCACCTGAAAAAAAAAAAAAAAAATTACGCCCCATACATAGCTGCCCATTCCGCACACATGTCTGCTGGACATGGAAACTATCAATTACAATTGGCTGTACAACAAGTATTATTGTTGTCCTGACACCTCTCTCAGGGGTGGAAGGTTTCAAATGTCGCACCAAATTACATACATATGCACAGCTGTTGCTGATGAAGAAATGGGCAGCTATGGGCCTTACCTACATCCCTCCTGCAAATCCCAAGCTTGTTTCCCTACTGTCTTACCCTCTTTGTGACCCCTTTTTCACCACTTTCCTGTCTCCCCATTTTCATTTCTTTCAAAGAAAATAGCGTGGGTGTGCGCCAGAGTAAGCACTGTTAAGCGGTTGTAAGCAGGTGTGCGCATGTGTGCGCGAAGCTAACCGCCAGTGCGCATGCGTGAGCTCCGTGCAAACCAGTGCTAACCCGGTTACAACTGCTTAAAATTGCCTTAGTCACTTTGATTGACAGGTCCTGTAGTCAGTTCAAAAGCAAAATAAAATCCCACTGTCAGTCCCGAACCCAGGACATTGGAAACAGTACTCTGTATGACCTACCACTAAGCCATGACTCTTATACAAGAACATTGTGCTAAAATAAATATAACATGTAATAGTAGGGATGAATGTAAAGGGAATATAGGATGTGTAGTACCCAAAGCATGTCATTTAGAATTACTGTCAAAACTACTAGATTCCCATAATAGTAGTGTGTGAACAGAAACAGCCATGCTAGTTGGTAGCTTGTAGGTAATAATGTCAGTTAATGTACATATATAAATGTATGTATATGTACATATATATATATATATATAAATATATATCTATATATAGTTGTAGGTGTCATTGTGCATACACACTACAGGGGACAGGAGAGAGGAATGGAGAAATGTGAATCTACAACACAGCCTGAATCATGAGAGAGATACTAACCTTTACACTCACAGAACAGTGTCCACAGCATACCAGCATGGTCCCCACCCTTACAATCTGAAAGGGCAATGCCTATCTCACATACCCTTTTATAGCACTGTCCTGAAATCACAATGAGAACTGCAATCAGTACACAACTGGCTGTATGCAATTAGCAAATGCTGGCTTACAATTGGTGCAGAGGCCATCACATGGACCTATGCAGATACCTACAAAAGCATCCTGTACTAACACTCCACACATGCAATACATCCATTGCACTGTCTGGAAGCAGACAGATGGAGAGAGACAAACCGAGACAGAGAGAAAAAAAAAAAAAAAACACGCTACACACTGTGACTCTAAGCTGTCAGCAGTGACATTAGCAGCAGGAAGCAGAAGCAGTGGTAATGCAACCAGCTGCGACAAACACAGGTAATGCAAAGTAGCAGGTTAATAGTGTGCATACTGTGAACACTCCAAATGTGTCATAGGTCTGTATCTATAGGTATGTCCATGTGATATGTTGTGTGTACGTAGTTCCACCAAAAGGGGATGACTATACATTACATGTCAATCAGTGTTAGGCCATGATCCTGGCAGCAGTTGTCTGTGCGTTGCCCTCAGCAATGGCTGTAGTGACTGCTTTGAAAGGTCAGCCAGGTTCAAAAGGCAGGATCAGCCCATCACAAAGGCAAACTGGCTGGGAACAAGTGTCTGCAGGTACCCAATATCACTGCATATGCATCCCATACTGAATAATTCCATAGCTTAGCAGACCAGGCCGGTTATGCATATGATGTGGTAGTTCCCAGGGTCAGTCGAGGTGCCTCCTTAGTGGTGTGGGACCACTGTTGCTGTATGCCAGTGTCCAGGTACATATCCTGTAGTACGGCCAAGATAAATTATCAGTCTTATATGCGGTTGTATGTCCTCTTGGAGTGCAGGTAGCACACATCCAGGGATACCATGAGGTCACAGTGATGCTGTGTGTTCTGCTTTGCTGAGGGTGGCCCTCACCTGGACATGTGAGATGATATGGAGGTTGCATACAGCTGTGATAAGTATTTCAATTGGTGGGGGAGAAGGAGGGGGTACAGCACCGAACCTGTCTTCAAGAATGTTACCAATATCTGTGTGTTTGGTGAATGTTAAGTAGGTGTGTATTAACACAGAGCATATCTGAGGGATTTGGTCCATATGTGTAACATAACTGAAGAATGCCTTGTGGTTATCCATAGTGTTTGTGGCCATTTCCCTCCCAGAGTAGGCCATGGCCATTGTTATGAGAGACCGTAGCGTAGTACCAGTGCTGACCACAGATGCCTTCCCTTAATGTGAATCTGCTCTGTCCTGCAGTAGCCTCCTGCTATTGTTATACAATCTGCCTCTGTCTGGGATCCACCGGACAGGATGCCTAACCTTTGTGCATAGGGTCTGGGTTAGAAATGTGTGTGCAAGTTCCATGCAATCTGTGGCATGTCCATGGTAAGCATTTGCAAAGGGGTCAGCAGTGTGGGTTGTGGCTTCTACTGGCCCAGTGTGCTGCATGGATACCATCTCAGTCCTAACAAGTGAATAACTGTCTAATCACATACATATCAAAGTAGTCTACTGTGCTGGTGGTGGTGGTGGGATGTGTATATCCAGGCCAAGTAACTAGTGTCCACATCACACTAGTGGATGGCGTCCCACATACAGTACCTTGGGATGAACCCCCAGAGTGAGGTTGTGCATTGGACCTGTCAGTGTGTGCTGACCGATGGGGCATGCTACTATGTTGTGTGGAATGTGGCTGGTATTGTTGCACAGGTTTTGGCTGAGCACTGATATCTGGCCATGTACTTGTGTATCCACCACGACACACACACATGCAACATATGGGAGTAGTAGTATATCACTACACATGAGTATCATGTATAGTATGTGTGCCATATATTGCTGACATAGTCTGCTGATATCCTGTTTGTGTTCTCTTCCAGGGAGATGGCGCGTCAGCGTAATCCCGCCTACTCTGCAGCAAAAGATGAGGAAATACACCAGAGCCTGGTGTGGGAGTATGACATCCTGTTTTCCTGCACCAGTCAGAATCAGCAGGAGAGGGCTGCACTGTGGCAAGACCTTGTCCATAGGGTAAATGACATTGGCACCCATAATAGGACATATGAGCAGGTACGACATCACTGCAGTGATTTAATCAGAAATGTCCGTCAGTGTGCGTCAGATATCCACAGGCAACAGGTTGCCACAGGAGGTGGGGTGGCCACACACACCCCCCTCACCAGACTGGAGGGGCTACTCCTAAGTGTTGTGGCTCCAGCCCTGGAACAGCAACAGCAGTACACCTGCATCATGATGGAGGCTGGATCCACACAGCAGCACGACATGGAGCATGCAGGTAATATGCCATATGTACACTTGACTGTTATGTACACTGTTAGTTTATGCATGTGTAAGGTGTGTCTGTGGTATGTATCTGTCATCATAGTATGTAATTGTGCATGTGTGATACTGGCAATATCAGCAGCTGACATGTGAAAGGCAACTGGTGTACTACTGCACTGTATCATATGCAGTATCAATGGCAGAGTTGTGCCCACTGACATTAATTTCATCATTTCTGCAGGTCCCCCCGGGGTTACAGCAAGGCAGGCCATCCATGCTGGTGAGTGTGTTTAACAATACCTATAATAGTCCTGATCGTGCTAGTAACACTAGTGTAACTCAGTAGTGCTCTGTGTGTATACTAAGGGGTGTGCATGTGTGCATGTGTGCAGGTGTGCCTGTGCCCATGTGTGCATGTGTGCATGTGTGCAGGTGTGCCTGTGTCCACGTGTGCATGTGTGCATGTGTGCCTGTGTCCACGTGTGCATGTGTGCATGTGTGCATGTGTGCCTGTGTCCACGTGTGCGTGTGTGCATGTGTACACGTGACCACGTGTGCATGTGTGCACGTGTGCATGTGTCCATGTGTGCATGTGACCATGTGTGTATGTGTGCATGTGTCCATGTGTGCATGTGTCCACGTGTGCATGTGTCCACATGTGCATGTCTGCATGTGTGCGTGTGTGCATGTGTGCCTGTGTGCATGTGTGCATGTGTGCATGTGTGCCTGTGTACATGTGTCCACGTGTGCATGTCTGCATGTGTGCCTGTGTCCATGTGTGCATGTGTGCATGTGTCCATGTGTACATGTGTGCATAAGTGCATCACTGGTAACAATGTGTGGAGACTGTAAACTGTGTTTCCTGTCTTCCTCCCACAGGTTCTGGTGCTGCTCTGGTGTCCTGCAGCAGGGAACCTGAATCTGGTGCCACAGGTACTGGTAATGATGATATTTGTGTAATGGTACAGGAAGGTGTGTCAGGGTCCACCATTGGTCAGCCAATTGACAGTACACAGCTGTCAACCCCATCATTGCGCACAGTCATCCTGCCAGTACATCCTTTGTCACCATTGTCCCTAGGTGATGGACAGGATACAGTGGGCATTGACCAGGGTAATGTGGTACCTGTGGCACATGCATCCCCACACAGCAGCCATGGGCAGGATCCTGCGATGGTACCACACAGACAGTTGCCCATGGGTTCTCGTGGGAGCATCCGTGGGCATACTGCCTCTGGCAGATGTGCCCAAAGAGGTCTGTCAACATCAGCTATGTTTCGGGCTGTCATGCAGGCACAGTCGCATATGGAAAGGTACACCAGACAGGGTCTGAGGGAGCTGAGAATATGTCACACAGCCATGAGTGACAGTATGCGTGACATCGCGGATGCTATCAGTAATTTCACCGATGTCATAGACATACGTTGTGGGGACATATTACAGCAGTTCCACAACCAAATGTCCATGAGCCAAGGTAATGGTGGGTGTTTGCGGCGTCGATGTGGCCATATGCCAGCAACAGCAGCAGCTGGCAGTCGGCGCGGACGACAACAGGCCCGTGCACGCCCCCATAGTGCCAGCAGCTGCCCCAGCAATGCTGGGTCTGTACTGTCATCGGAACACCCCAGGAGACCACATGCACGTGGCTCTGGACAGTCCCAACAGGGACCTGTGTCCAGTCAACACACTTCCACTTCTGATGACAGTACCCAGTCTGGCTTAGTACTGGATACGGTCCGTAGCACCCCTGTCAGGCACTGGTACCGTGTCCGTGCCCACAGACACTGATCTGTATGACCTGCCAGGTGCAGTCTGTGGCTGTCCACAAACCGTCTTGGGTAGATGGTATGTAAAAGAGGATTGTAAATAATGTGGGAAGAAATAGCCAGGGAATTGTTATGGCTAGGCTTGTATAGGGCTGATAGCCTAGTACCAACCTATGAACCTATGAACCTATGTGGAATGTCCACCAGCATGTGGTCACAGTGCTGATTATTTCCTTACATGTAACACAACTACTGGGTATGTTACACCAGATGCATGCTTGCTACCTGTTACGGTGATGCACACAATGCATACATAGCTGTTTGACAACATTACTGGCATGAGTAAAATTTGTGACAGTGTGGATTGTGCCATATATATCTGCAATGCACACTAGTCAACTAGTCTGTATTGATCATAATGTCTCACATAGGTATAGAAGTGTGCCTCCTAACAACTCCAGCGATTGTTACAGTGCCAGGACAGTGTGCATGATTACCCTCATAGACTGCAGGCATGTCATAATAGTTGTACAAGTGTGTTTATGCAGAATAATCTCTGATCACTCTAAATCACGTATGTTATGTCAGAAACATGGAATTACAGCTGGTATTATTCTGATATTGTCCATGATTGTGCTTGCTCTTTCAATGTTGTCCACGAGCCTTTTCCTGTGTCCCACTTGCTGGTGACCTCTGCTGAGATTTTACTCCTATTCAGGAAAATCAGTTTGCACAGCGTCTCAATATGCATTCTACCCCATTTGTAAATAACGACCCTGATAGATGTCCTCTACATTGTTCATGTAAGGATGCTTATCTCACACATACATTTTCCCGATTGTTATGTCAGCTTGTGTGACAGTCACATAATATACATTTTCACTGTACAGTCTGTACTGTACCATATTGATATCTGATTGGTGTTGCTGCTACAACTGCCTTCCACTGACATCCCCTCATCTGCTGTACATTAGGTTGTTTCACCTGTCCTTGTTCCCTGTGTTCATTCCTACAATTCATCTGTCTCCTTGTTCAATACACACACTTCCCCTGAGTGTTTATTTTACATGGCAGTTCATGTATCCTTACAGATCATTTACACAACTTCAGTACAGAATACCAGGAATGGGATTTCATAATACTCTGCACTGTATATACTGTCCTGTACTGTGTCTGGATCATATACATAACACTAACAGCTCTCAACTGTCCAGATTTTCACAGAATTTCCAGGTTTATGCCTTATATATCTTTTGGTGTGTTTCTTATAAAACCTGTGGTTTTTCTGCCATATCACTGAGATGATCTCAGGATTGATGTCACACAATAATTACATACATTTGAGTTTCCGACTTCAAATCCTTCAGAAAATGTATCTTCACACAAACTCCTTGTTATTCTAGCACATTTCTAAGTTTAAAAGAGCAAATATATAAAACCTGTTCCTATTTCTGGGTCATTGTCTCCCCATTATGTTGTGCTTTGTCCAGATGTCTTGCACTAAGAGATAGCGGGCCAAGCCCTGACGATCATTGTGGCATTCCTCGCAAGCCCACTAACCTATTGTGCTCTGAGTTAAACAGGTTTGCTATCTGTGTTGTGTTTACATGGTTTCCTGGCCTGCAGCACAGTTGCCAGCCATGAAACTGTGCTTATTTATGTTTAAAAGTGGTGAACGGTGTGAATATGCAATTAGCACTGCTGCTCACCGAGCATCACTGTGCACACTTGTAAACTCTGTCTAGGCTTTGCGCTGAATCCCAGGATGAATATTTTTATAGAAGTGTATATCACTTTGCAGTGTGTTTTTTTGCAAGCTTATAACACATTACTAGTATGATCCCCAAGAGAATTGCTCCATAGGAGCATATCACATAAAAATAAGCAAAGATAGCAGACTAAGTTTATCATGTGCTTCCACTGAAACTCACCTTGAAAGCAGCATATATGAGGTGAAGTAACAGTTTCATCACTTTGGGTTGGGCATTAATATAAATTTGTAAAACAGAAGTCTATATCAGCTATATATTTATTACACTATTAAACATATGTATCATTTATTATGGCTCTATAGAATGTTTTACTCACTCCTTCCTAGTAGATCAATGGCCATGGATATGAACTTCCCTACTCTCTCTGTGGCCTGTCTGGTTGAGCTGGGTATTCTGAGGCATTGTAAAAATTGCCTCATTTATCCTGACATCCCACTTACTCTTAATAAAGTAGATAGTGTATGCAAGAGGTATAAATACACTTTAACACCGGAGGCAAAACTCTCTCATACAGCCAAAACTAATCCTATAGAGGTTGTCAGTAAAACTTGCACCATGCCTACTGCAAAGGGTAAAGACTCGACACATAAAACTATTTATGCTGAGGCACTTACAGGTAACCTTCCTAAAATGCTAAGACATCCTGTATAGTACAGTCAAAGAAATGTCCCTAAGCCATCAGGTAAACACTGTTAAAATACAACCCACAGCTACACATGGTAGCACTCTATCCAATGTCTCCATCACTAAGCCCTTAAGGAAAACCAGCACACAGCCATATTTACTGGTCACTGGTGATTCTATTGTGAAGCACACCAATGTCCCCCTCACTAGATGGAATAAGGAGATTTCACGGGGCTAGGATCCATCAAGTCACACAAGCACTCGGGTCATTGAACCACAGGTACCACTATGACTCTGTCATAGTCCATGTGGGTTTTAATGACCAGAAATGTACCTCCCTTGACTATATGAAGCAATATATGATCAAGCTTGCTGATTATGTGTCTCAAGCTGATATTAGCCTAGCACTGAGCAGTGTACTACCTTCTCCAAGGATGATGCCATATTACCAAAACAAAATAATTGATTTTAACTATTGACTTAGCATCTGATGTCAATCCAGGGGGGGTACAATATTTAACAGCCTGAGAGGATCTTGTTAACAGACCACGCTACTTTGCCAGGGATACTCTGCACTTATCGACTCTATGCTTTTGGATATTGTCAAAGACCTTTTCCACCCCCATAGTGCCTTTTTTTAGTCAGTACCAAACTGATAAACCTACAGACATAACTGATTCTATGAAGGAATATCTGTTGCACAACTTCCAAGTAAGGGCATGGCATCTAGGTCCAAAGAGGTCATTATCCCACTGTGCTCCGCCTTTATTAGACCAATCATAGAGTACAATGCTCCCTTTGGTATGCACCTGATCAGACATATACAGCAACTAGAGTGACCTGAAAGGTTCTTTAAAAAAGAATACAAGGCTTAACAAACCTGCCTTATGCAGATTGCCTTAAAGCTCTTTCCTTCTACTCAGTCTCCTATAGATTGCATGAGGGTTGATCTATGCCTGGCTAACAAAGCATTCTCAGACCCCATACTTATGAACCTTGTACATATTCCTAAGTCAAAGAGTACCAGAAATACAAACAGAATATACTGGATAGACAGGTATGTGTCCCAGAGACTGCTCCTGCTGTGGAACAGGCTTCCTGTCCATGTAAAGCTGAGTTTATCTATTACCCAGTCAAGACAAGTGGATAGGGAATAGGAAATTTACCACAGCACTGTGCCCATGTCAGTTATGGACAGAGGTAGCTTATAAATGCCTGCCCCTCAAAAGTCCTGTTTGGATACAGGACATCATTATTCTTTCAGGAAAACTTGGCTAGGCTTGGAAAAGCCCCACCCCCAGCTGTTAGCCTAGTAACAGCCTATGAATCTATGATTAAATTCTCTATTGTCTTCAGTATTGTGATATGCTCAAGTGGTGGTATCACTTTCTTCTTCTTTCGGTTTTTCACAATTAGGGGTTGCCACAGTGGACCACCTGTCCGCTCATGATTGGCAGTGGAGTTTTGCAGTGTCAAGTTGCCAGCCCAATGCACAACCTTCCACAGAAGGCACACACATGCACATGGCCAATTTAGAGTGTCCAATTCTCCTGCAGCATGTCTTTGGGATGTGGGAGGAAACCGGAGCACCTGGAGGAAACCCACGTGACCACAGAAAGGACATGCAGACTCTGCACAGAAGGCACCCCAGCTGAGAATTTAACCAGAGAGTCTCTTGTTGTAAGGTGGCAACACTAACCGCTGCACCACCGTGACCACCCAAGTGGTGGTATCACTGAATATATAAAATCATTTTCGCCATAATTTCCCAAAAAAGTGGCAAAATACCACATTTTGTAGCCCATTGTAATTTGTGGAAGCAAGTCAGAAAAGCTCTCCATAAACTCAGAAAATATTTATCTTGATGTTGATGATGCGTACACTGCTGTACTTTTGTTTTCCTCTAAACTCTTTTTAAATTATGTCTTAAAAATGTTTTGACAAGCACTAAAGTTTAGAAATATTGTAGGTTGACAAAACGTCCAGTTCATCTTAATCATAATGGTTGCAGGTCTCATTTAAAGCAGGCAGTTTTTGTACTAATGAGCATAGGTGAACTTAAAATAATTTAAAACATTAATGCACAGTTCAACCCTCTGTTTCTCTATTAATAGCTGATGGCAGCAGTTACTAGCAATAGCATAATTGGATGCAAATGAACAGGAAATTATATATTCTTTCAGAATGATAGTGCTAGGTGAATGCTATTTTCCTTCTTTTGTTGTTAAAATCTAGCTCTGCAAAATATAAATACTACTTTATCTACAAATGTGTGCTTTTAAGAGAGAAAAGTAGCTGTATATGAAGCTTTTCAGCTAGATTATTATAGGAGGTGGTTACAGGAGTATACATTCCTGTAACACTAATTATATATATGTGTGTATATATATATATATATATATATATATATATATATATATATATATATATATATATATACATACATTGATGTTAAGGATCAGACTGTTGTAGGTGCCTTGCTATCATGGTTAAACTGGCTGATTCTGTCTGTCTGGATTGCTTATGTCAGCACAGCAATACTACTTAACAATGATTTTATGAGCAGTCAATAAGATATCACTTGTCAATGCATAATGCATTTCTTTATTTAATATATGATTGTCTCTGATGTCAGATAACTTCCATAACCTTCTAGATGAAGTAGTCTCTGGATAACTTTCTGTAACACAGGAAAGCATTTTCCAGAAATGCTGATGTAATATTAACCCATCATAATACATCTCTCAGTTATAGTACCTTAGTAAGGAATGCATGAAATTGTTATGTATAAAAGTTGGAGTCTGACCATCCATTATACTGTTAATGATCTGTTTCACAAAAAATAAGCAGCACAGCAGAACAACAGCACCTTTCTCACTCACTGCCATGAAAGCTATGTATCTAGCAGACAGAGTTTGGAGTGCTGAGCCATTTTAATGCACTTTTAGGTTTGGTAATGCTTCTGACAGCAGTGAATACAATTTGTTTTAAAGAGTAGGGCTTTTCCAAAGATTAGCATTGACCAGATTATACATCCATTAATTTTCTGACTGCTTTATCTAAACAAGCTGTTTACTGACCCTTAAAATAAAGTGACCTTACCTTAAGTGAAGGTCATATAAATTGAAATGCAGTCAGCAACTATTAGTCAAGGTACTTTAACAACTAAGCTCTAATACAGCAGACATTTGCACTTTTATAAATATGGGACAGCTGAATAATATAGATCTTTTAAATATGAATCTAAAATATGGGGAGAAGGGATGGTGGAAGGCTCAAGGCTCCTAA
The DNA here is from genome assembly GCF_019279795.1 of Protopterus annectens. NCBI lineage: Eukaryota > Metazoa > Chordata > Ceratodontiformes > Protopteridae > Protopterus > Protopterus annectens. The sequence continues at coordinate 671,335,019 of NC_056730.1, read as the reverse complement.
AATTAACCAATTAGTTTTGTCTTCAGTATAGGACAAGCCCTAACCTGCATACAGATGGTCATTTTGTGGCCAGGGCATAGTGCAGAACTAACCTTTAAATAAGAGCAGGAAAAAAAATGTCATTCTGTTGTTCACAAACTCCACTGTAGTTACTTTGTGCAGACACATTGCAAGGATTCAGAGTTAAAATGTCTCATACTTAATGAACCAAAATAAATAAATAACTATTTATATAACCTTGGAAAACTTGAAGTATTCAGTCAGAATAAAAAAATGTAGACATTTATTCATGCTGGACCCCACAAAGTCATTAGGAAAGAAGGAAACTAGCCATACCTCTCAACTGTACAGATTTTTGCCTCATATATTTGGTCCTTTTCTCATAAAATTGCTGTTTTCTGGAAAATCATTGAGGGCTAAAGTCAGAGAAAATGACAGACATTTGAGTTTCAGACTTCATACCCTTGAGACAATTCATGCTAATGTTATTCTATCAATTGTCTAAGTTTGCAAGAACAATATTTAAAAAGTGTCCCTATTTTTGGGTCTTTGTCCCCCATTATTGATGGCTTTGTCCATATTTCTTGCTCTAAGAGGTTGAGAGGTATGACTAGATCTTGACCAGAAAGGAAAAATAAATAATGGAGTCCACCTAACTCATATTTTGAGCTAGTTTTACGATATTACAGTATTGAATTGTAGTAAAATGTAAAAGAAAGCACATTAGAATACATAACAGGAATGCATATTTATTGATGCAGGCATTCTTCTGGTGCAAATTTTGAAATAACACTGTTAACATCTGAGCACAGTCTTATGAGCATGCAGATATGCAATTATGCTATGCAACTGAGCAACCTTATGCAAACTGAGGTGATTGCAGAGCATGGGGGGTAGGGATCAATTTGTCAAATGTATTTAAATATATATGTGTGTGTGTGTGTGTGTGTGTGTGTGTGTGTGTGTGTGTGTGTGTGTGTGTGTGTGTGTGTGTGTGTGTGTGTGTATAAAATAATAGTCTTAGGAGGATGACAAGCTTTTTTTTCCTTGCCCAGAATATAGTGTGTTTGTACTATCTGTATGCAGAAAGCCCAAAAAGAGAATAAAAGGAAGATGTGCTCACCTACATAATCTTGGAACTTAGAAAATTGCAACATTAATAATTACAAGATTTGTTGCTTAAAGCTTCCTTAATTTCCACTACTAATATTATATGCATCCAACCTCTGAACTCCTAAAAAGATTTATTGATGGGGCAAATCCATATATTTATTGTTGAGTTTCTTTTAAATGTACTCACTCCTTTTCTTTCCTCATAATTAAATTGCCTTTGAGAGAAATGTCTGTGTGTAGTCAATTATCACTCAAATATGGGAGTGTGAAAGCATGTAAATGGAAACCTCTTCTTACACTGTTGTAGTCTAAAAACAGATCTCTGTTTTACACACACACACACACACACACACACACACACACACACACACACACACACACACACACACTCTTAGGACCCAAGTTAGTGCTTGTTTCTTGGTCAACAGCCACTGGGTGTTTTGGGATTCTGTATTTTCCGACATTTGATGGAACTGGCATTATTATACTGATAGCAAATATATATATATATATATATATATATATATATATATATATATATATATATATATATATATATATATATATACATAATCTCAAAAGTTTGAAATACCGAATTTCAAACTTTCGAGTGTATATAGCTGAAACCCCTAATTATCGAAAGACCAGAAGCGCGAATTTCAAAATCCCGATCATCGGGAGTTTGACATTTGCTCTTCTGGTGTTGCGGTATGGTGGAAGGTCAGGTAAATATCAATGCTTAAATGTGTTGGTTAGGGTTTAGTGTGTCAGTTGTGACTGTGATGTGTGTGTGTGTGTGTGTGTGTGTGTGTGTGTGTGTGTGTGTGTGTGTGTGTGTGTGTGTGTGTGTGTGTGAGGGGAATTTAGGTGTGTGGTGGTTTTTTGCGTGTTTGCATATGTAGTGCGACCTTGGAGTTAGAATATTTAAGTAGGGAGGTGTGGGGGGGCTTGCCCCCCACATGGGGGTGCAGTGGGGCTTGCCCCCCTGCTTGTCTGTAGTTTAGGTTTATGTGTTTGTGTTCTGGGGGACGGTGTGTGTATGTGTATGTGTGTGGTGTATGTTGAGTGCAGTTTTTGGTAGTTTAAATTTCACGGTTTGCTGTTTTGGTATTTTAGTGTTTCGGGTATTTGGTCTCAGGATTTTGGGCATCGGTAGTTTGGGTTTTCGAGATTTAGTAGTGGTTCCATATAATTACATACATATACATATATATATATATATATATATATATATATATATATAGATAGATATAGATATGTATATATATATATATATGTATATATATATATATATATATATATATATATATATATATGTATATATATATATATATACACACACACATAAATATCAGATATACTTTTTCACTGCTGTAGAGGAATCGCTTTAATGTGAACTACACTTAGATTCACCTAGGCTGAACTCAATCTGTATTTCTCTGAGCTGTGTTCTGCTTTTTAAAATTTATACTAGGCCTGATAGGGTAGAGTACTAGAACTTAAAAACTATCTTAAGAGTAGAAACAGCTTTCATTTACTTACTACCATAAATATATCATCAGTATCCAAATATATGTATGCTTTTTTTTAGGTAGAGTTGTGACTGAGCTTCAGTATATATATCTGATCCTTTGTGGCATACACAGAAAGAAATACTCAGCAATAAACATGTCTTTGCCTTAGACACATTAATTTAGATATGCAATGCATTCTCTCCATAATAAACAGTTGAACAACTACAAAAAGAAGAGGGGTAGTTATACTAGTAAAAGACAATGTCAGCTGTACCTTGTATGTGAAATAGCACTCATACCATGCAAGTCCTTAGGGCTTGTATATGTTTTTAGTCTGCCTAAGCAATGTAGTGCTTTCTTTTAAAGAACTCCTGCTTTGATGACTGACAATCTTCTTCCAGTTTTTCCTGGTTAGGGGTTGCCACAGTGGATCATCTGCCACTCATGACTGGTAGTGGAGTTTTATGGTGTTGAGTTGCCAGCCCAGTGCCCAACCTTTCACAGAAGGCACACACACACACTCACACCTAGGGCCAATTTATAGTGTCCAATCCACCTACTGCATGTCTTTGGGATGAAAGCAGAGCACCTGGAGGAAACCCATGTGACCACAGGGAGGACATGCAGACTCTGCACATAAGGCACCCCAGCTGAAAATCGAACCAGAGAACCACTTGCTGTGAAGCAGCAACACTAACTGCTGCACCACTGTGGCCGCCCGCTTTGGTGACTGACAATATGAAATCTAAATACATTTTTGTTCTAAGATACTTTTATTTTATTTATTTGATTTTTATTTTGCTTTGTTTGTTTGTTTGCCTGGCTGGGTTTAATCAAAACCTCCTTTTCAGCAATTGCCTGGGGAATAAAGCTCCAACATATTACACACATTTATATATAAATAGGCATTAAATAATATGCAGTTACAATTGCACATACATTTGCTAATTAGATCACATTCATATGAAATAAAGGCAACTATTACAATATGAATGATAGTTATGCATTAGTAGATGTTTAACACTGAGTATTAGAAAAGCTGTATTAGTGGGTTTGTAAAATAGATAACTGATCACGTGATTAGTGATTGGAAATTCAAAGAAATGGAGCTAAGGGAAGGAAAATAGATAGGGATGAAAGTGTTAATATTGTAGTTAAAAGGTGGGGTGTAAAGAGGGTTCATAGAAAATTTTAAATATATGCATATATATATATATATATATATATATATATATATATATATATATATATATATATATATATATATATATATATCATATGATTTATATTAGAAGTATTGAGGTGGAGGGTGGGCAGTCTTATAAAATCATGTATATGGCTGGGAGATGCTATTAAGGCATTGGTGAAGACTGGATGTGAGTCTGAAAAAAGAAAAATGCTTTGATGATATGTCAAGCTGAAGCCATCACAAGCATTTATCATATACAGGAGCAGATCCACTGATTTGACAGGAGACATTTTAGATGTGTTTTAAATAAGTTAACATTCCGAATGCATTTCAGTAGTAATGGGGTGTGAGACACATAGTCTGAAAGCACCCTAATGTCTATCTTTATATAGTCTAGAGCAGTACATCTCAGGTCATTTACACCTATGTGGACTATGACTGAGTCATACTGGTACATGTAGTGCAATGACCAGAGTGCATGCATAACTTGGTGAATCCTTGCTCCTGATAAGCAACAGACAGTTATTTTCTTTTTGTCCAGCCTGGAGAGTGTGGCATCAGTATGTTGTACAATGCAGTCCCCTATGACTAGAGTCATGGGTAGTGTGTTTGCTTGCTTAATAGGCCTTTCAGTTGAAACTCTACTGAGTTTGGCTGTAGTATTAAGTGCAGCTTTTGTTGCATGTTTTTTTGTTTTGGTTTGCTGAGGATAATTTTTGCAGGTAGAGTGTCTAGAAGGTCTTTGGAGTTTGGGAAGATTGCATTTAAGTGCTTCAGCATAAGTTGGTCGATATGTGAAGTGCATACTGTGTGTGGTGAGTATAGACTGTGTGTTTCTGACAACCTGATTTTTATTCTGTGTGATTGTATGTGACAGCTGTGCATCCGGTGACAATGTATATATATGGGTCTACTTCAGTAAACCGAATTTACACTTACCTGAATTGCAGATAGAGACAACACCAAACTTAAAATAAACTAAACTTGAACATTACTGATTTTTTTACAGGGAATAGTGACACTTGGCCAACATGGGAAATTTGCCCTTTTCCCCACTGTAGTGCAATCCCAGAGTTGGTATATTTAGTTAGGGGGGTGTGTGGGGCTGAGGGTGTAGCCCCCCACCTGGGTGGGTTTGACATACTTCGGTGTGTTATTTTTTAAAATCTCGGCAAGGTATCTTCTTTCCCAGTTTATTGCAATTTCAGTGTTGACATCTCGGTAATCTGCAGTTCGGGTAAGTGTAAATTCGGTCTACTGAAGTAGACCCAATATACATCTCTTGCATACTCTGTATGATTCTTTAAGGATTAAATAGCTGTCAGTGATTGTGAGACAATTGCTACATTGTCTCAAGATACCCATTTCCACCAAACTGGCTGTGAAGAAATTGGGAATATGCATATCCATGATGTCAGGTCCTTTATTAGGTGAGCTACAAAGGTATAATGCACATGGGGTTAAAATAGGGCAACTAAAGGTGCTTTTAAGACTAGGGAGTAGATCAGACAATATAATACTAAATTTAAGGGGCAGTGCTCCTCAGTATGCAAACTACTTGTTCTATGCTTCTCAACATGTAAGGTAGTTTCTCTACAATCACCGAATTAGTGGATATAGTTTCATAAGTAGCTCTATAGGAAAATTTTAACATCTGGGTGTCTGTTGCAATACAGGCCACTGCCAACTGCTGCTGAGCAATGAACAGCTTCACAGAAGTGTGCTATATTTATACAGACACTATAAAACACAGAATAATGGCTATTAAACCCTCTGGCCAATAAGCAACTGCACTCAGAGCCCTTCCTGTGTGTTTCCCAACTCAGTTAGATTAGACTATCACCTATCGCCACTAGGTGAATAAATTCAGTCATCTTAATGTAAAAATATACAAAAAGTGTACTGACTGCAAAGCTATTCCAGTAATTTAAACAGCTAGCTAGTTATTTCATGAATTAGTCTTAGTCTCAAGGCCCACTGTAACAACAGAACCAAGTTAAATGAATGCTTGCCCAACATGGATTGACAAGAAGTTGTGGAAGGAAATGTTATTGACTGGTTATCATAGTCCTAGTCTTATAGCATATACTCAGTATGCATTTTGCCTAATACCTTAACAAGACAAAATGCCACACTTCATATTTAATCAAGAGAAATTGCCTTCAAATACAGTTATTTAAAAGTTAGTGGCTTAAAAAGCTAAAACAGGATAACATGAATCAGTTTATCCAAGTAATTAATACATTATCTTCCTTTCCAAGAAGAAGGTGTTCACCATGTTGTGGCTACTGTAATGGACTTTGCCATTTTGTGGCTACTGTAATGGATATTCTAGAGATTATTCCTCCCCTGTTAAGTATTTAAAAACAAAACATGTATATTTCACCTGGATATCAAATTTAAGTCTCTAATGATCTCCTTAAAGGCTTTGGAAAAATATCTTGTTGACAAAAGCCTTACCACATTATACCAGTATATGCAGCTTAGAAACAAATGCAATAAGTCTGTAAATCAGAACATGCAGTGTTTATCTTGAAAATAAATGAAACTGCTAAGCATCCACAAAAATGGTCCAAAATATTAACAAATTAATAAACCCAAGGAAGCATTCAGCTCTTCCCACCTTTCAAACCATGAATGACAAAGATATTTCTGAATTATTTAAGAAGTTTTTGAAAAAAGCAGCACCCAGCTCTTTCTATTATGGAGCTGCTTTTTTTCAAGTCAAAACACTAACTTAAATAAAACATTTCTGTATAAAAATCTATTATAGTCAGGATATACAGAGTCATGAAACTCCTTTGAAAAATACAAGACTCTGGGCATGCATGTTTTATATTTCACAAACATTCACCAGGCTAATTGCCTTCTTTTCTAGCTCTCTCTCTCTCATGCAATACTATAAAAAAAAACAAGAATATAGATTATCATATTCCCATCTTCTGGAAACCATCATATCCTAATGGAAAGAGGAGTATAAAGAGTTGCATGGTTCCTTCCTTTCAGTAGGAATCTGAGGTAATACCTCTTCACAGTGCTGGAATAGAAACTGATTAACAACTACAGACCCATTGCTATGTTAAACACTAAGGTAACATATGTGTACACTTCATCCCTCAGCCAATAAATGAGATTTTGTAAACCAGCAACATGCTTGACTTGTCACAACATGTTTTTTAATATTTTTTTTTCAACAAAGCCTTATCAACAGTGAAAGATTACAGTCAGTATGGTGTAAATAACAGACAGGTAGTGTCAATGCTGTTGCTGGACTTATCTGAAGCATGCAATGCCATCAGCCATGAATGTCTGATGTATAAAAACTTTTTTGGAGCAGCACTGTATAAGGATAGAATGTTTAGGTTTGAGAGCATGAATGAATATTCCTGTTAATTCTATAGATATAAGATTACTCTGCCTGGCCTAGTCTTGGGGGCCTTTGTTTTTGTGTGTCTGTGTTAATTTACTATCAGCTGATTGTGGTGATCTAACTACTGCCCATTACGCAAATAAAACATCTTTTATTTTATTTATTTTTTCTTTCTGCCCTCCCTACCCAAAGCATCTAGCCATTTCTTACATATATGACTTGTTTCCCACACTGATTGGCCAAAACCATATTGATAGCTTGTGTAAGGTTCATGCAGAGATGATACATCCTCCTCAGATGGTTGTGAAATGTTTATGCCTTATTATATACAATGACTGGTCAGTAATCTTCAAAACGTAGCATGCTGATTAGTCAGTTCAACCAGCGTGCCCATTGTAAATCCAAGAATATACCAATGGAAAAGGTCAGGTCACCCGGACTTTTTTCCATTAGTATATTTCATAATATTTTTACTTTTCTTTCTTTTTTTTTTTTGAATAAATTACAAAACCGAAGACCTCAAACAAACCAGGGAGATGGAGCAGAGAAAAATAAGAGGATAATCAGGTAAGTTCTGCAAAAGTAAAGCAGCGTACCTGATTAACCTTTTATTTTCTTTGTCCCAGCTCTCGCAAACATTAAAAGTCTCCCAGTTTCTTTTTACTTTTATTAGAAAAACAAAAAGCAATTGAGATCTTCCTTTTTCCATTGCTTCCTTTGCACAGCACCAATGTACTGCGTAAATGTGGGAACGCAAGTCTCAGACACATGCACAGTACATGAGAAAAGTCCCAGGATACTGGAGAAATGCAGAAGGGCACCACAGAGGCATTATAGAAAGACATTACTTAAGAAAAGTAAGTATTTTTTTCTCAAATAATGTCATTGTATAATAGCAATAGCCAACTCTGTGGTGTGGTATATTGAAGATTTACCCACGGTTGGCTTTATTTAATCACTTGGGCTTCACCTTCATGATTAACCACACCAACTCTGGGTAAATCTTCAATATACCACACCAATGTCATTGGTTATTGCTATATTATTTGCCCAAAGCTCAGTGATACCTGCGCAGAGCTATGTATGCAGATAAACTGTCAGTGTGTTCCACCATATTTTAACAGAGCTGAAGTTCACTGTTTCTTCCATCAATCATGGAACTAATAGAAAACATCTTACCCCCCACCAGCATAGGCAAACTGGCAAAATTCCATTCATCTCATTTCCTTCCACCTATTTTTTAGGAACTGGACATGCTATTCAAACCTTGGTCTCCTGACTCACAATCAGAGCTGCATCCTTCTGCACCATGGAGCCAGCCAGATAGTACAGTTTTACTATGTGTGATGTCAAAAGAAGATGTACGCCGGTTTCATAGAACTTGAAAAATGGCCTCAGAGCTATGACTTATACTTGTGGTTAAATAAAAGCAAAGAAAATCATATCCATTCTATATGACAGTAAGTATTGTTACACAGTGCTTCCTCTTGTACAATGATGCCCACATACATATAATAAAACTCACAGAGAATGCAACAGTGACATGAAATACCCAAGAATAACTATGGACAATTCCCTTACCACAAAGAAATGGATTACTTCCACTGCTAAAAATGCATCACGTATTAGGGAGGATGTACCTGATCATTGTCTGCCTTTTACTATCCAGAAGAGCTAGATTTACATCCTCCTTGTCCTTTTATAAACTAGTTTATGATGGCACCACATACACTGGTCTTTGTGTGGAACACAAACTGGAGCTAGTTACAATAAATGGATTAGAGCTGTTTGTTAAGCAACTGCCAAGACCAAGTGTATGACTTCCTGATGAATCTCAGAAGGCTACTATTCAAGTCTAATCTAGATCTGACCTTGCTTAATGTCTTCTGCAACAACCAATCTAGACTGCACTAATTCACAAGCTTACTGTTAGGTACATATCTCACATAAGTCTTAAATAATCTGCAGACGAATTTATTAAAAAAACATTTAAACTTTAGCATGACTTTGATGATGCTATCTTAAGTTATCATGTCTGGAGCAAGCTTCCAAGACCTATTACCGGCACTCCTGATGCAACCAAACACAAATGGAAAATGCACTCGTATTTTTATCTGAAAAAAACTGCACTTTTGATCTGTCATGTTGCCTACACTGTAACCAGTTTCTTTACTAAGTAGCATCCCTTCATTAGCATCTAAATGCTTTAGGAGTACATGTTTACGAATGTACATCTGTAATATTAGTAAAAGCTTTCTTATTAATGTGATGTGTGATTGATTTGTCGGGCAATTACTTTCCAATGTTTATATAAAGCAGCAATTAGAACGTTAACAAATTTAACTGTGCAACAGTTTTCACCCAATACGTCCACTGAAAACCAGCTGGAAATAACACTCAATGAAACGCAAGTCTGGTAGTTGGTGAATATGGATGAGACTGTGAACTATATATAGTTCCTATGGTACAGGGTGTGATTCTAGCAGCCCTCATTTGCCAATCATTTCTCACTGAGCACTAGGTGGTGCTTGGGGGCAACTGGGAATTTGAGTTAGGCTCCTGGATGTTCTCCTGGACTGCAAGCCTAGTAACGACCTATAAGCCTAACTGGGAGGAATCTATTTCTATGTAGAGATTAGGGTAGTCTATGAAACAAAAACTACGCAAGCATGTTTTGTAATATCTGTGAGAAATTACTGATTGATTGAATGCAGAATGTTTAAATCATGGAGAGTTTGAATGTTGAGGTTTAAAGACTGCCTGATAATTTCAGAGCCTTGGAAAAAGCAATTAAAGAGCCCATGTCAGACTGTACTGCCCAAAACTTAAGATGCCCCCAAAAAGCTATCTAATTTGTTTTTTAAATCCTTAAGGGTACTTGGGGATCTGATTAACTTTGATAGTTTGTTCCACATTCTAGGAATATGCGTCTGAGATAGTTTATTTAGCACTGATTTAACATAATCAATAACAAACAGCAGGATTTTACTACTGAAACTGATAATATTTGCACTTTACATCCATCAAGGTTACAGGGATGGCATTGTTATGACACATATATGTTGTGATAAGGTTAGGCATTATAACTTTGAATGTACCAAATCCAAGTTCAGCTTAATCAGTCTTTGTTCTTTACCAAACCATGCCATATATTTAATTAATCTCAAATACATCATTGAATATGCTACAATATGTTTACTTTCTTGGTTTAGTAAAAGCAAAAGGAAGAAAAGTATTTAATTAAAAGGTGTATGAGAGCCATATGTAAAGGAACTAGGACTTCAGGAGTCTTGGCTGAGATCAATGGTTATGATGATGAACTAAGCCTTTTCACAAATATCGTATGTTTGAGTGTTTGAGTTGTGTGTGTGAGAGACGTGCTCACTTCTATTTTTTGAAGAAGAATAGATATAAATTGTAGCAAATAGCATATATGAAAAGTATGGAGGTAGGGAATAGTGAAGTTAACTGAGGCAAATAACAAACATAAAACAGACAGAGACAGGCAGGTATGGCATGGACACAGCTGGGAGCAACAGTGGAGGTACACAAAAGGACAGGGGGGGCATTCAGTAATGGGGAGGACTGGCCTACAAACAGGGTATTGTGCAATGACACAAAAGAAAAGGGAACACAATGATAAGAGAATAGCTCATGGTAGAGAGTGCATGCATAACTTGTTCAGAGGAAAACCTGATAAGTCAGCTCTGTAGGTGACATTATCGGCAGACTCCACTTGTGGTTGCTCTGTTTTGGGACATCTGGTCATACATCTCTATCAGCCCCACAAAGAGATTCACTAGAATCCCAATGCATAAGTCCAGTGGCCAGCACAGCTTAGACATGCGAAGCCACTAAAACTTAGGCTGGGTGACACGGGGTGATCCTTCTGGACACTTGTAAACGAAGACCGTCCACTCTCCTCCTTTGAGGTGGCCACAGAGGCAAACAGAAGGTCCTTGAGGTCACCTCTGGCATAGCGACCTTGTTCCCCCAGCTGAGAAGCAGGCCTGTTGACTGCTAGTGAACCAGCATCAGGCATGTTGGCTGGTGCAGAATCAGGGCACCACCAACACCAGCATGCAACACCACAGCTGGGTCGGCTTAAAGAGGAGACTTAAAATATTTGCAGCACATTAGTATATATAAATATGGCAGCTTATATTTAAATATTATACAACAAACATACATACTATACATACTGCACCTTCTAAACAGCCTGTCAGATCTCCTTAGGCAGGCCTTCCTGTTGAAGGTAATTTCAACTGCTGTAAAACAAAACATCTGCTAGTCACCACACCTCTCAAATATCTGAGTTTGTACAGCACCCCTGATGTTGTATCATGTTTTTGACCAGTCCCCCTGTAAAATGTCTGACTTTCCTTATAACATTGAGGATTACAGTCAGTCAATAATGCTAGTTATTAGAGTTTCATACTTTTATTTTATTAAAAATGCAGTTTGATGCAGGATTTTTTGTTCTATTAACATTTAAGGTAAATAGAGTAATATTTAAAAACTGCCCCTAATTTTGGGCCTTTGCTCTCACTCCCATTATTTTTGACTTTGTGAAGAAATCTTTTTTTCTCTGATTTTGTGGAGCATTCATGAGCAAATAACTTCAGAGAGATGCTTATCTCCACAATGTGTCCCCGCCAAGAGAAAGCAAAGCAAGCAACAGATCATAACCAGAAAATGAATTGCAGAACCAAATATACAGTGTTTACTATAAAATGCTTGCTCTATCTCCCTAAACCTGGCTTCCAACTATCAGGTTGAGGTGGTCCCTCTGCAGGTGATTGTACCAATGATTGCATTACCCACTATAACTGGTGATGCCCGCAGCATCACAAATCACCTTAGAAAGCTGGAGGAAGCCATCAGTTTTATATAAGGAACCATCACAGTGTGCCATATAGTACCAGTGCAGCATATGTAAATGTTTTGTTGTTTTGGCAGCACCAGACAAGAACTGTGCCAAATCCAATGCCTGAAGAGGCCATGTCTCAATAGGTTAGATAAAGGAGAAAAATGGTAGCTCCATGCCCAGGTATGTACATTATTAATACCACATGACATGCTTCTTAGGCAGAAATGATGCTGTATGAAAAGTATCACTAGTGCATGCAGGCAGAGCTGTAGGTTTTGCAGTGTCCATTCATGAGTACAGTGTACATATACCTCCCTATCCCAGGAACAAGAAGAACATGGCAACACTGATTCTGGCTGATAGTACAATGGGTTATGTCAGCGATTCAGAAACAATCACTCTAAGTTATATCATTATCATAATCATCACACTACAAGGTCCATTGCAGTGTGATAAAAAATGATTTAATCATATTGTGGGAGGCAACTTTAAGATAAGCAAGTATGGAATAGAAATTAAGCAGAGAAGAGTTTATGCTGTGATATAAGCATACCCAAAGAAGTATGACAACTGGTAATATACCTCAGGACTGCAGTGAGTGCACATAGGAGCATGGGAGCAAGAGAAACAGATACTAAACAGCTGACTGGGTAAGATGACATAGTAAAAGACCCTGGCGGGTTACTTTCTGGCTGCGTAGGAGTTTCACCCTGACAGAAGAGAGCATACTGGCATGAAAGGTTACTGTCTAGCAAGGGAAAACAACATTTTAGCATATACACACAGACTGCAAGATCTATTGCAGGGGAAATAATGTTCATTGCATGGTCATATGCAGACAGGGTGTGGAGAGGCACAGGATCTGCATAGTAACACTGGTCGTCAACACAGTGTTGCAAGTAAGTGGGCAGTGGTAACATGCCCATTGCTGCTGCCACCATTGTATAGGGTAGTAATGGTCACAGGCCATTAGAAGAAAGGTAGGAGGACATCACTTAGAGGCAGGAGACAGTACTGAGACATATGGATCTGTCAAGTATAGTAATGCACACACATACTGGCTCACACATGGAACCCACTGGAATACACATCTTGTCATGGGCCTAAGGGAATAGTAATACATGGAAAAGTATGCTACTGCAGACCTTACACACACTTGACAAGCATATCCTTTAAATGAGTAAAATGGACAAGGCTCTTCAGGATCAGATGTGGCAGCAGGAAGCTATACAAGACATCAGTGTTGTGGGCAGCCATAATAGGACACTAGTACAGGTGAATCACAGGGTCACATATATAATACTGCATGCCAAGACTAATGTACATGATATCACTAGGGACAGGTTTTTCATAGGTGGTAGACCACGAACATAAATTTGCTGACAGAAGTAGAAACATTTCTGGTAAACCTGTCCTGGAAGAGGTGAGAGAACTCTCATTCCTCGACAGCTTGGATGTGAAAACTGGGTTATTGATCAGGTCTGAAAATAATTTAACAGTTTGATCCTAGCATGTTCCTTTCCAGTTATACTCCAACCCATAAATGTGAAGGGATTATTCTATATCACACATGTATACCCATTCTCCAGGTAATTGGAGCTGCAACTGTAACAACCTGCACAACAAGTTATGAATGCATGTGCCCTAGTACATTCATAAGCATGTACTTGGTTAGCTGCCCTTGTACACCATTTTAAGCTTAGCCAATGTCTCTTCCAAAAGTGAGACTCAGACACTGAAGCATGTGTCTGTGAAGTAAGAACCTTAACCATTATATCACCCCCAACCCAGAAAATGCTAGTTCATAAATGATTACTATGCTAGAAACCCGAGTGGGCCTTTTTAAGCTTAGCCATGTTTCCAAAGGTGAGAACCAACCCTGTACATTCTGTCTGTAAGGTAAATCTCTTAACCATTATGCCAAACCCCAACCAACATGCTATTCATGTGTATGACCCGAAGCAGACTGTGTATCACTGAGTAAAGTATATGTTCCTGCACTTCTACAGGTATGTTATCTTTAAGCTTTTATACTACTAGAGGCAACAGCATAACAGATCAGCACATATCTGATGGCAGCAGGTCACTTATGGATGATTATGATGGCATTGTGCAAATGGTATACTATAATCTGAAGACGCAGTGACACTGTCTGCAACACTAATATTGAAGAGCATGCACGTGTCCCATACATGGGCAACAGTGACGGGTCAGATCAAACTTTCTGGCATCATCTGGGTTTAGCATTAGACATCTGTCCATGTTAGCCACACACCCAGGCAATACAGAATTCCCAACCAAAGATGGCATCCATGTGCTGCTTTTTCTCCAATGACTATGCAGTCTCCACAGAGGAGAATCATGCAGTTGGCCTGATCCAAGATCATTACTTGGCCTGGGTGCCACATTAGGTATCAATCAGTGGATGCACAGATTGGCAAACCAGGCATAGGCGGCAGTTATGCACACCCTTGCTGATATGGTGAGTGTGATGCTTGGCCTGCATGACCACTGTAAGGGTTTTGGGATAACCTGCAGTGCATGGAGAGTGACATAGCATATAGGGACTAATTGTAAAATACCTGCTGAGGGCAGGGCAGTAGTGGCCCAGATGGAATCCATTGATGAATCCATAATTATGCTGGCAAATGCCCACAGTGGCCATGCAAGGGTTGAAATGTACAGTGGACTGTCACAAGTCAGGACTGCACAGACTGAGTACACTGCTCTGGAGATTGCATCAGTGTAATCCCTTGCCATGACTGGCCTCCCCATTCAACATTGTTGCACTTATGGTTATGGCTGATGCTCATCTCACTCTACCATAGGGATGGCTAACTGAGCCAGTTGCATCAGGCTTCACAGTTTACTTGTTGGCTTGATTGGTGTAACATCTTGCCATGACCATAACTTTGCTCTTGGATGCCATCCCTCTATTGCCTCTGTAGACAGGGAGTGAGCAACAGTGGGATTTTCACATACCTAATCACAAAGTGCTGCACCATTCTTCACTGGAATTACCCATCCCTGACACTGAAGGGTAGCATGATTCACCTGATGAATGCTCATGATATGGAAGCACCACTACAGCCCTGGAGGAAGTGAGCCTGATATAACCAACCTCCCAAATGACTGTGTACCGACCATATGCACCACCTGTAACCCTTGCACATATGGTACCATTGCTGTCACTGTTACAGTGCTTTATCCCAACCAGTTGTTGTGCCTTGCCTACCCTTCTAGCCTGAATGGGTAAAGTAATGTCTGATACACAGCATGGCTAGTCAATGCACTATGATGTGTAGCATGGGTGTGCTAATGCATGCATTCGTTTTTGTATCTTTTTTTTTTTTTTTGTTATTCTTGTCATGGCCCAGAAAACTGTAACATGGTGCACATCACAAAAAACTGACTGTAGGTCTCAGGTGCATACTTCTGTGCACCATGCTACACAACCAGATGCATTCAAGTTGTGGAAGCATGCCTTTAAGAGTCTAAACAAATGTCTGATGATTTTCCATTTATGCAATAGCATAGTGTTGTATGCCATGTATGCCATCGTCTCAGGGCTTTGGATAGAATCATCGGCCATGGTTCCAGTGCATATTCTATATGACTTGTACAACACAACAGTGACCTAATGCTTATGAAAATGGGGATAGCATATCCAGCGCCCTGTATCTGATTGTGTATATCTTCCACATAGATGACCTTGCAGAAAGACAACTCACATAAACTGCTGGTGAATATCACACATTTGTCAGATGAGGGAATAATGGGAAATGCTTGGATGGCACACAGATACATTATATATAATACCCTGTGCACAGCACATCAGCTGACACATGCCCAAATTGAATTCTTTCCAACTAATACATGGATCTGGTGAGACCTTAATGGAAATGTAGGTTCAATCAAGGCCCTCAGATCCTCAGGAAAATGAGCTATATTGTAAAATACCTACTTAATGGTGGTTCTATCCTCTGCTGTCCACAGAAACCATATAATCTTCTACACATGCTGCTCAAGGAATTGGTACAGGAATTGTGCGATCAGTGCCTGTAACCTTCATAATGCGTCCCGTCAGAAACTGAAAAATTCCCATGGCAAAACAGATGATGCTACACAAAACTTCGTGTCTATTCAGACAGGCAGTCCACATATTCCCATAATTCCATGTGTATGCACCAGATAGCTACATATTATTGTATTGTGCAAAATTTACATGGTAGCAGTCCACAATGTCCTTGCTGTGAAAGTGCTTGTATGTCAGCTGCTGTTGGTGCTGTCTGTTATACTGAGGATGAATGCATGCAAGTTAGACTAACAGGTTCAAAAAAATGACATTACCACATGTTGATTGTAGGATGCAGAGTTGTTGTCTCATGGCAAAAGGTTCAGGTTCTCTGGTTCAATTGTCAGCTGGGCTATCCTCTCTGCAGTCAGAATGTCCTCCATGTGTTCATGCTGTTTTTCCCTGTTGCTCTCTTTTCTTTCCGCATTCCAAAGACATGAAAAAGGCAGATTGGAAACTCTAAATTGGCTGTGTGTGTGTGTGTGTGTGTGTGTGTGTGTGTGTGTGTGTGTGTGTGTGTGTGTGTGTGTGTGTGTGTGTGTGTGTGTGTGTGTGTGTGTGTGTGTGTGTGTGTCTGTGTGTGTATGTGTGCGTGTGTGTATGTGAAAGTGTGTGTTGTGGAAAAAACAATGGCACCAAGGCTAGCAATCTGCAGGTGTGAACATTGGCTATGGATGATGGTCACTTTTGATGTGACATCCCAACTACATGTGTACAAATGGGAAAAAGGGGTTATGAATGGATCAACTAATGCTGCTGCAACTACTAGCATCATAGCATGAGTGAAGCTCCTATATGTCAAAAAATATTGTTGAACAAACCATCTGAGCATCATAGCTCTTAGAACTACAGAAATATGCCTGTGAATTGTCTAGCCATGTTCGATGTTATTGTTTGTATATGTAATGGTTCTCATTAACATAATTACATTCATTTGCACACCATTCATGGAGTTATTTACATGCATGCATACATACATACCAATATCTCAGACACAGGCAATAATGCCCTTTTATCCTGCCAATATATCAAAACAGTCATTTCCATAATAAGTACCCAACCTATTTTTTAAGGTATATACATTAATGCTTGCTTCAATATAATTTGGTAGTCTATTTAAGTCATCAGTTACTTTCCCAGGTAACCACTTAGTATATACCTGATTGCTATTGTCTCATAAACATGGTGTCTGATGATTGTCTACTACATTTTGACAACTTCAAGCATTCCCAGTTGTAGTTGTCACTAAATGCCTTATATACTTGAATAAAGTCTCTTCTCATCTGTATGAGACATTGTACAAGTTCAGAGATTTTAATCTTTCATGATAACTTAAACTTTCACATCCATGAATACCCATAATATATCTGTGGTGTACTCTTTCCAGTTTTACTCATGCTAATTTTCTTGACATTTTTCCAGATTATTATTCAGTACTCTAAAGTGGGTCTGATATAACTTGCAAACAATCATTTTAGAATTTCTAACTTCCTAGAGGTTATACATCTTTTTATACAACCTATAATTTGAAAACTGTCATTGACCAACTGATTGATAAGATCAGAAAAAAATCAAAGCTGAATTGACACATAAACTGGTCCTTAAATGAATCCACAGTTTCAATCATTATGTGTTATTTTAAGTATTTACCCTTCACTTTATGCATGGCCAAAATTTGATATGTTTGATTTTGGATGTATTTACCAGCATATTACTCTTCTATAACCAAATGGCCAAATTAGTTAAATTTCTTTCCAGATATGCCCTGTCTGCAATAGATGTAATAAGTTTTCCTATTTTTGAGTCATCTGCATACAGACTATAGAATACATCAGATGAAAATGATAGATCTGAAAGATACAACATACACAAGTATGTACCTAGGACAGAGCCCTGATGGACACTCTGTCTCTAACTCAGAATTTTACTTGTCCAATTACTGTATGGTACTTGCCATGTCAAATTTGTGAGCCATGCAGCTATCCATCTTATCAAGATTTCATACTATATAGTTGCCCTAATTTATTGATCAATATTTTGTATATAACCGTATCTAAGGCTGAAGATAAAATATGTTTTTATTCATAACTGTTATTATATTATTATAGAATATCACTTTGCATGTAGTTATGAATCTGTTTCAGTGTATGCATGCTACCATATGGTTTCAAGTCCCAACCTTTCCAATTCCAATAATAATTTGTTCAATGTATTCTATTTACACAACACGAAAATAAACATTCAATGTGTGTGTGTGTCTGTGTGTGTATGTGAAAGTGTGTGTTGTGGAAAAAACAATGGCACCAAGGCTAGCAATCTGCAGGTGTGAACATTGGCTATGGATGATGGTCACTTTGATGTGACATCCCAACTACATGTGTACAAATGGGAAAAAGGGGTTATGAATGGATCAACTAATGCTGCGACTACTAGCATCATAGCATGAGTGAAGCTCCTATATGTCAAAAAATCTTGTTGAACAAACCATCTGAGCATCATAGATCTTAGAACTACAGAAATATGCCTGTGAATTGTCTAGCCATGTTCGATGTTATTGTTTGTATATGTAATGGTTCTCATTAACATAATTACATTCATTTGCACACCATTCATGGAGTTATTTACATGCATGCATACATACATACCCATATCTCAGACACAGGCAATAATGCCCTTTTATCCTGCCAATATATCAAAACAGTCATTTCCATAATAAGTACCCAACCTATTTTTTAAGGTATATACATTAATGCTTGCTTCAATATAATTTGGTAGTCTATTTAAGTTATCAGTTACTTTCCCAGGTAACCAGTTAGTATATACCTGATTGCTATTGTCTCATAAACATGGTGTCTGATGATTGTCTACTACATTTTGACAACTTCAAGCATTCCCAGTTGTAGTTGTCACTAAATGCCTTATATACTTGAATAAAGTCTCTTCTCATCTGTATGAGACATTGTACAAGTTCAGAGATTTTAATCTTTCATGATAACTTAAACTTTCACATCCATGAATACCCATAATATATATGTGGTGTACTCTTTCCAGTTTTACTCATGCTAATTTTCTTGACATTTTTCCAGATTATTATTCAGTACTCTAAAGTGGGTCTGATATAACTTGCAAACAATCATTTTAGAATTTCTAACTTCCTAGAGGTTATACATCTTTTTATACAACCTATAATTTGAAAACTGTCATTGACCAACTGATTGATAAGATCAGAAAAAAATCAAAGCTGAATTGACACATAAACTGGTCCTTAAATGAATCCACAGTTTCAATCATTATGTGTTATTTTAAGTATTTACCCTTCACTTTATGCATGGCCAAAATTTGATATGTTTGATTTTGGATGTATTTACCAGCATATTACTCTTCTATAACCAAATGGCCAAATTAGTTAAATTTCTTTCCAGATATGCCCTGTCTGCAATAGATGTAATAAGTTTTCCTATTTTTGAGTCATCTGCATACAGACTATAGAATACATCAGATGAAAATGATAGATCTGAAAGATACAACATACACAAGTATGTACCTAGGACAGAGCCCTGATGGACACTCTGTCTCTAACTCAGAATTTTACTTGTCCAATTACTGTATGGTACTTGCCATGTCAAATTTGTGAGCCATGCAGCTATCCATCTTATCAAGATTTCATACTATATAGTTGCCCTAATTTATTGATCAATATTTTGTATATAACCGTATCTAAGGCTGAAGATAAAATATGTTTTTATTCATAACTGTTATTATATTATTATAGAATATCACTTTGCATGTAGTTATGAATCTGTTTCAGTGTATGCATGCTACCATATGGTTTCAAGTCCCAACCTTTCCAATTCCAATAATAATTTGTTCAATGTATTCTATTTACACAACACGAAAATAAACATTCAATGTGTGTGTGTGTCTGTGTGTGTATGTGAAAGTGTGTGTTGTGGAAAAAACAATGGCACCAAGGCTAGCAATCTGCAGGTGTGAACATTGGCTATGGATGATGGTCACTTTTGATGTGACATCCCAACTACATGTGTACAAATGGGAAAAAGGGGTTATGAATGGATCAACTAATGCTGCTGCGACTACTAGCATCATAGCATGAGTGAAGCTCCTATATGTCAAAAAATCTTGTTGAACAAACCATCTGAGCATCATAGATCTTAGAACTACAGAAATATGCCTGTGAATTGTCTAGCCATGTTCGATGTTATTGTTTGTATATGTAATGGTTCTCATTAACATAATTACATTCATTTGCACACCATTCATGGAGTTATTTACATGCATGCATACATACATACCCATATCTCAGACACAGGCAATAATGCCCTTTTATCCTGCCAATATATCAAAACAGTCATTTCCATAATAAGTACCCAACCTATTTTTTAAGGTATATACATTAATGCTTGCTTCAATATAATTTGGTAGTCTATTTAAGTTATCAGTTACTTTCCCAGGTAACCAGTTAGTATATACCTGATTGCTATTGTCTCATAAACATGGTGTCTGATGATTGTCTACTACATTTTGACAACTTCAAGCATTCCCAGTTGTAGTTGTCACTAAATGCCTTATATACTTGAATAAAGTCTCTTCTCATCTGTATGAGACATTGTACAAGTTCAGAGATTTTAATCTTTCATGATAACTTAAACTTTCACATCCATGAATACCCATAATATATATGTGGTGTACTCTTTCCAGTTTTACTCATGCTAATTTTCTTGACATTTTTCCAGATTATTATTCAGTACTCTAAAGTGGGTCTGATATAACTTGCAAACAATCATTTTAGAATTTCTAACTTCCTAGAGGTTATACATCTTTTTATACAACCTATAATTTGAAAACTGTCATTGACCAACTGATTGATAAGATCAGAAAAAAATCAAAGCTGAATTGACACATAAACTGGTCCTTAAATGAATCCACAGTTTCAATCATTATGTGTTATTTTAAGTATTTACCCTTCACTTTATGCATGGCCAAAATTTGATATATTTGATTTTGGATGTATTTACCAGCATATTACTCTTCTATAACCAAATGGCCAAATTAGTTAAGTTTCTTTCCAGATATGCCCTGTCTGCAATAGATGTAATCAGTTTTCCTGTTTTTGAGTCATCTACATAGAGACTATAGAATACATCAGATGAAAATGATAGATCTGAAAGATACAACATACACAAGTATGTACCTAGGACAGAGCCCTGATGGACACTCTGTCTCTAACTCAGAATTTTACTTGTCAAATTACTGTATGGTACTTGCCATGTCAAATTTGTGAGCCATGCAGCTATCCATCTTATCAAGATTTCATACTATATAGTTTCCCTAATTTATTGATCAATATTTTGTATATAACCGTATCTAAGGCTGAAGATAAAATATGTTTTTATTCATAACTGTTATTATATTATTATAGAATATCACTTTGCATGTAGTTATGAATCTGTTTCAGTGTATGCATGCTACCATATGGTTTCAAGTCTCAACCTTTCCAATTCCAATAATAATTTATTCAATGTATTCTATTTACACAACACGAAAATAAACACATCAGTTTATATGATTTTGGTTTGTCTTGTTCCCCTTTCCCTTTAAGATAGAAAAGATCTGCATGTTTTGAGTCCTGAGGAATCTCCCCATATTAAATGACCTAGTGAATAACAAAATGCAATACTACTCTAAGTTCATGCCAAAGTGTTCTCGTGTCATTAATATTATTTCTGTCTCATTCCTCTCCTCTGTTTTGCTTTGGTCCAGTTTAGGTAACACTTTTTCAACATAATCTAATTTAATTTCAGTATCTTTGTTTATTTTTATTTATTAGCAGAGCCATGGAGGATGAAACCCAGTGTGCTGACAGCGCTAAAGTTGCTGTTGTTGCTAAAAATAATATGGAGTTGGCAGGATCACTGCTAAATGAAAAAGTTAATATTGTGATGGCAGAGAACAAGTCTGTATTGGAGGAGAAGAGAACAAGGGAGGAGGTCAATGTACAGGTAGAGGTGGAGCCTGTTTCGGAAGTTATTTCAAAAGAGGTTTTTTGATGGTGAAACGGAGCAACAGGAAGGATGTATTATTAAAACCCTTCAGTCTGGAGGGTTGAAGGATGATTATTTGGAGCAAATGATCAACAAAAGTGAGCCAGAAATAATGTAACAACATCATAGAGTGACATAATGGAGAACATAGAAGAAGAGGGGAGAAAAGATGAGTCCAGTGAGAAGACATATTCACAAACCGTAAAAGAAGGGGAAGGAAGAAAGGAAGAAAAGAAGGATATGAAGAGAAGGTATACCATTCAAATAAGCCATACAAAGGAAAAAGGATTAGACAGGTATGAAGTGTGGGACTCCTTGATTGCACCTTTGGGTGAGACTACAAAGAAAGTAAGAGCATTTATTCTTATTAGCAGTGAGACTTTTTGTGACTTATTATTTGAGAATAGACAATTTATGGAAAATTTCATAGGAACATATGAACTAAAAAAGAATGTATACCCTTGGTGTGAATATGTTATTCACCCTCTTTTAGACAGCAAAAAAGAATATTGATTAAGTTTAGAACTGAGGTTGAACCTTTAGATTTAAAAATGAATTTATTGACTATTTGCAAGGAGATATTGGATACCATGAAAGTTTATGATGAAAGAGGACTTTGGACTGGGAGACAGGAATGTGGAGTCATATTAAAAATGGAAAATGACAATGTGATACATGTACCAAGTATTATTGATGTCCATGGTAATAAGGGCCTTGTGAGATACAGGGAGCAACCAAAGACTTGTTATTTTTTTTTGGAAAAGATTATCATTTGATTAATGAATGTGATAAGAAAACATTTTACTTATGTGGTAATACAGGACATAATAGAAAAAATGTGATTTAAAATGTAAGAAATGTGGAAATACTGGACACTAATGGTTAGAATGTGAAATGGACATACAAGAGGGTAAAAATTAAGTTATACAGAAGAAAGAGATAGAAAAAATGGTGACACAAAAACAAGTAGAGCAAAATGAAATTATTGTAGAGGTTATACATAAAGATATAGAAAGAGATAAGGAATAAAAAAGAAACAGAAGAGACAAGTGAATAAGAGTGTGAATAGCACAAAGTAAAAGGTAAAAAGAATTTGATAGGAAAAAGAGTTAGGGAAAGGAAAAGGAAAGAAAGAAAGAAAAGAAAATTTAAAAACATAATGTTTAGAGAAAATAAGAAAAGTAAAGGAAAGGAATTATATCATAATAACTGCTCTGTAAAAGTTGAGAATATTAGCTTTAAATGTTTACAGCTTGAAAAACACTAAGAGAAGAATTAGTATACTGCAAAGGTGTGCCGGAATAGATGCTGAAGTAATATCAGAGGACATAAGACTATTAACAGAAGAAGAATGAAAACAAACAAAAACTATGGAATGGTACTGTTATTTGGAATATAGGACAGATACAGGTTTGGGCATATGTGTATTATGTCAAGAAGATATTAAGATATGTGATGTTACAATAGTTGAACTAGGCAGAGTAACAGTATTAGACATAAGATGAAAAAATATGTATGAGTTGTAGCTTTATATGTATGTTACCAAAAAATAAAGAGAGACTATGTTCAAAAGTATACTTAATTATGTATGTGTAAATATGAATATAATAATAGCAGGGAATTTTAATTGTAACCTGAGAGGAAAAAAAGAGTAATTGTGATGTTAAAATAGCTACTGAAATTATAAGGAATGGTAAGTTAAACTTATGTGAAAATAAACATCAGATGTATATGAGAAATGAGATTAAAACTGAATACATTATACCCGGGATTCATGAAGCTCGGCGCAAGGACGGCGTTAGGCTTGCGCTGACCGTGCGGCATAGAGATGGCGCAGTAGCGCCATATGCATATTAATGAAGACGCGCTGCTGCCACATCCACGTACATAGGAAACGTAGCGAGTGCATGGGGCGTGTCGAAGCACCGCACGGAGGCGTGGACATGTCGGCTGTTTACGTGCAACCTAAAATGCTGAATATTACAGCCTGCCTCCAATAGTAATCATACCTGTCAGTGTCCATGGATACTGAAACATATGCAAAGCATGCAAGGCAGTTCTTGCAAACACAAAAATAAGAAGCAAGCACAAATGCACATAGCCGAATATTGAGTTCCCATCCCTCGAACAAATGACATTTAAAACCCCGTGCCCATATTCTAATGCAGTGTTGATAGTTATACCAAGTGGAAGCAAAAATGCATCGTGTTAGCGCACCACCAATAGCTAAGTCTAGCCCAATGGTCAGGGTTACCACCTGTCCCACATTGTAAGGGACAGTACCCATCTGGGCAGTTGTGTCCATGCCAAAACCATTATAAATGTAAAATATTCTGCGACCGTATGACATAATTATGTCCCACATCACATGTAATAGTCACATACAATAGTTATTTTTTTATGTAACATACCTACATGTTACAAGAAATAGAATAAGCAAGTAAACGAAACAGAAGAAGCATCTAAACTGCTACAACAATAAGCTTACATTTAGGCATAAAACAAAAGTACTATCCGTTGTACTGACCGTGGGTATGTGTTGGCCTGTAAAATCTGATGTGTGTCCTGAATATATCCCATCTTGGCCATATGAAAAGGTGGCAACCCTACCAATGGTCAGAGCATTCGGCCAAAATCTGCCCATTTGCGGTCCAAGGCATCCTTGTCAGGATGGGTCAAAGATGAACGGGTATTACCCGGGTCTACCTACCATGTCATGAAAGATAAGTATTTGCGTGCACCTATGTGTGTGATGTACAGCATGTGGAAGGTGAAACATTCTAGGGTAGTTCTCACAACCATACAGGTACCAGAGATATGTAGTGTATGCAATGTGTTCCCTTGACCGTGCCATGGGCCATCAACCAGAGAAGGAATGGATGGAGTGTGTGGAATATGGGTGTGGGGCGGACTGGTAATGTAATAATCCGCAAAGGGGAGACTGTGCTGGATGCACAATAGGTGAACTGGAGGTGTATGAGGGAGCAGTAGGTGAATCAGAAAGAAACACAAAGAACAAAAATACACATCCACAATACAACCTGACAGGCCATATTGTAGAACACAATCACACAAACATATGAATATTAAAATGTGCGATACACATGTACAGAAATGTCACCAGCACATACCCACATAATGGTCTGGACGGAACTGAGCCATCCAACTACAACACACTTGGATGCATAATTGAATACTCATCATCCCCTCTACAGCACACAACCCCACCCCCCATTCCTGAACGTCCACCAAATCCAGCCATACTCGGGCTGCTAGATTGGCGCAGCCATATCCGCACATAGTGACCACTACTCATATCTAGTAGGCAGTCTCACCCTAGGTGGTGTCAGGATTGCAAACTATGTATCCCTTGCATGTAAAACCCTATCACATTTTCGTAAATCCAAAAAAATCGAAGGTTATTGTCTTGCTCAATTTTTGGATATTCTTCATGGGATAAGTATCCTGTGTAAACATCAGACTTGGTATGACAACACGATGTCCAATCCTGTAGACTTCTAGACACAAGTTGTATGAGCAGTAGTAGTTCACGAGACTGCTCAGCCTCCAGCTGGTCATGCAGAACCTACTACCCGGGATTAAACACCTGACCATGATGCACGGCTCCCCACATGAATTATCGAGAAAATATTCTTTACATATTCACATAGTGGCAGTTGGATATAGGGTGATTAAGGCACTGACATAAGCAGGGTACCTCCTGTCCCACTTTGTGAGGGACAGTCCCTGTTTGGGTAGGTGTGTCCTGACCAAGAATGATACAATGGCAAATGTCCTGTGATTGTAGGAAATAACTATGTACCATATTTCATGTAACAATTGCCTAAAACAGTTATTTCCATATGTAAAATACTTAAATCTTACAAGAAACAGAATAAGCAACTACAAGAATAAGCTCTCATCTAGGAAAATAAGTAAAGTTCTAAACCCTGTACTGACCGTGGGTATGTGTTGGCCTGAAAAATCTGGTGTGTCCCGAATATATCCCATCCTGGCCATATGAAAATGTGGCAACTCTGCCAATGGTCTGAGCATTCGCACAATACCTAGCCAGCCTCTTAATGCCCCCTA